>NW_028321911.1:7424242-7575757 GCF_036245765.1 Copidosoma floridanum
TAAATGCTCAATTTCGGATGAAACAGAAATAGAAACGCAAATAAACAATTTGTTAAAAGTGGGACTCGTGGAAGAGTCGTACAGTCCATATGCCGCGCCAGTCACTTTGACTTATAAAAAAGATGAAGGGAAAAAATCGCGATTGTGTATTGACTATCGTGAATTAAATAAATTAATTATTCCTGAAGGCCAGCCGTTTCCTAGAATTGATGATCTAGTGGTACGTGTAGGAAAGTGTATTTACTTTTTAAAACTAGATATCAATTTGGCCTTCTGGTCTATTCCCTTGCGAGCTAAGGAAAAATACAAAACGGCCTTCGTGACTCATCATGGTCATTGGCAATGGAGATGCTTACCTTTTGGGTTGAAGTCAGCTCCAGCTATATTTCAGCGGATTCTTTCAAGTATACTAAGAAATAACGATTTGGATTCCTTTGCTATAAATTATATAGATGGCATTTTGATTTTTTCTAAAAACTATTCTGATCATCTTAAACATATTCAAAGGACGTTGCAAGTTTTAGAAGAAAACGGTTTTAAATTACATGAAAATAAATGCAGGTTTGCACAGAAAGAAGTAACATACTTAGGAAACATAATATCAAACAATAACATAAGGCCAATTAACGATAATGTAATAGCGATAAAAAATTTTCCCACTCCGAAAACCAGAATACATATCAGACAATTTGTGGGCAAAGTAAATTTTTATTTAAAATATATCCCCAAATCAGCAATTGTACTGGAGCCTTTACACAATCTTCTGAGGAAAAATGTAAATTTTGTGTGGTCAAACAAATGTGAGAAAAATTTTACAAAAATAAAAAATTATCTGTGTACTTCACCGATATTAGCAATATTTGATCCTAAAAAACCTATATACATTTACACAGATGCTAGTTTAGAAGGAGTTGGTGCAATTTTGAAACAACCCCAGGAAGACGGATCTATTAAACCAGTATTTTATTTTTTACGAAAGCTCAACTCATCTCAAAAGACAAAAAGGGCAATTTATATCTCATGTTTAGCGATAAAAGAAGCCATTTTATATTGGCAGTATTATTTAATAGGCCTACATTTTAAAGTATTCACTGATCACAAGCCTTTACAAAATTTTAATATAAAAAATTCTAAAGATACAGAACTCTTACATATTTTAAATTATATATCGCAATTCGAATTTGATATTCAGTACAATCCAGGAAAAGACAATTCGGAGGCTGATTGTCTTCCAAGAAATCCCGTTTTGTCTGATGACAACAATGTTGAGGAATCAAAAATAAAGATAGTAAATTTTTTAACATTGGAAAATATCTTGAATGATCAAAAAGAGTTAGTTCGTGATAAATATTGTAAAATAAAAGATAATATCAATATAAAAACCTAAATAGGACAGAAAAAATATATTTAACAGAAAAATTTGGTTTAACGGTTCTTAAGAAACTGCACGATTCACAAGGGCATATTGGTGTCAAACAAATGTTATTAACATTTACACCAGTCATATATTTTAAGAATATGCATAAACATATCAAACTTGTTTGCAGAAGTTGTGAAATATGTATAAATAATAAAACGAGATTTGGCAATTTTAAAGCTCCGTTGTCGCAATTTGGTCCAGCGTCAAAACCGTTAGAAATACTATCATTAGATACAATTGGAGGTTTCAGTGGAAACAGATCCCCAAAAAAATACTTACACTTGATGGTGGACCAATTAACTTGATACGCATTTATTTTGACATTAAAAACACAAATAGCACGGGATTTCATTCATTTAGTAAAAACGGTTGAAAACAAAGGAAATGTTGGGATGATTTTAACAGATCAATATCCGGGGATAAATTCCACAGAATTTAAAAATTACTAAAATCAGAAAAATATTCAATTAATATTTACAGCAGTAGATTGTGCATTTTCAAACGGACAGAATGAGAGGACTAATCAAACTTTGATAAACAGAATCCGTTGTAGAATATACGAAAATAAACACAAACCATGGTCTGTTATTGCAGAATAATGTATTCGCGAATAAAATAATACGATACATAGCTCGACGGGGTTTTCACCCAATTATTTATTAACAGAAGAGGATAACTCAATAATTCTAAGAGAACTAAACACAAATATGAATAATAATTTAGACTTTAACAGATCTCTAGCACAAAAAAATGCCAACAGATCACATATTGTAAACAAACAGTATTATGATAAACATACTAAAAATATACAATATCAAAAAAATGATTTAGTTTACATTCAGAGTGGTAATAAGATGAATAAGAAGAAGTTAGATCTAGTCCAGATAGGTCCATTTAGAATAACAAAAAAACTATCCGAATCCATTTACGAAATAGATACCGGTGAGAGAAAAAAAAAAGCTTAAATATTTTTCATAAGAGTAAAATGATCCCTTACGATCCTGTTCCTGCCGAATCCTCTCGGGGACGGGGGATGTAAGTTTGTTGTATTTAACACTTACAAACTTAGCCGCTGGTGCGACTCATGATTCTCATGAGTCATTATGAAAGCACACAGCTCAACCGTCATCATCACCCTCGCCTCTCGTTGTCCACGTACTCTAGTCAGTTAGCTACAAGCGCTCAATGTGTTCGCACCAAATATAAAACTGTATTGTATAATTGTTGTGTAATGTAAAGTTGTTAATGTAAGCTTGTAACACCTAAAGCGACATAATTGTTGATTCAGGTAATCAACATTGTAACATTGTTTTAATTTTAATATTGTGTATTGTTATTTACAATTATTATTGTTATTGAAATTCCAGTTATATTTCTTTCTGCATCAACTTGTGTCTGATTTTGTGCCATTCAACACCACTCCTAACCGTCCGAAGTTTCACGTTTAAAGCAACTTGAAACTTACATATATATATATATATATATATATATATATATATATATATATATATATATATATATATATATATATATATATATATATATATATATATATATATATGTCACGTGATACAGGCCTATTCCCAATACAGTACGACGTAGTGATACAAATACGAAGTCGATGAGGGATCAGAGAAGGAAAAACTCGACTGTTTCCGAGCTCGTACGACTAACTCCCAATACTACAGCAGCAGCAGCAGCAGCATCAGCAACAGCAGCAGTAGCAGTGGTAGCAGCTATATATATGTATACACACGTCCCGCTATTGCGGTACTGACTGGAGTGGGGGAAGCATGTCGGTCGTTTTAAATCTGTCACTTTATGCTATTTCACTCCTAGCCCCAGAACGCCCCACAAGAAGCTTTGCTACAAAAAAAAAAATCAACCTGCATCACGTAGTACAGCCGATTCCGAAATAGGTGGTCAAAAGTCAAAATTTAAGTAATTTACTTCAAATCATGAACTGGGCATTTTAGGGATCGCTGATTATGAATAAACTTTCAAATTGACGAGAATTTACCCCTTGTACCCCTTATTGATTACCCCTCAGCATTAAATATCGCACAGTTTTAAAAAGAGTCAAGCAACATATTACCTTCGAGGCTTTTAGGTCGCTAATTACAAATGTAATGTCAAATTTATGAAAATTTACCCCCTTCACACCCCTTATTGATCCCTCTCTGGCATAAAATGTCGCATATTTCAATAAAGAATTGAGCCATATATTATTTTTCAGGCGTTGGGACGCTGATTACGAATATAAGTAAATAGTTGCAATATTACTTAAAAAAAAGTTTTTTTATTATTTGTTTTTAAAAAATGCAACTATTTTTACAAAATAAAATTTGTTTTAGTATCAGACAACCAGCTCAATGACACATAAGTGTCTTTTAATAATAAAAAGTCTGAACTGGAAATATGGCTCTGTAGTCTATCAGATTATTTTCCACTGTCACATCTGGGGGTAACAGGTACTGATCTCGATCTTACGTTTTTGTCTGGTAACTATTGACAACTTGATATACATGGGTCTGATGTAACCAAAAATCGTAAAAGAATTTCTTTCATTGTTATAGTCTGTGAATATTTTCGTGCAAAAGCCTCTCTAAATTTCTTAAAATATTTGTTGCACGATTCATGGGCATATTCAAACATCTGTCCAATTTGTAATAACGAGTGAGAAATTATATCAGTTCCGTGTATTAGGAGCTTATAAATAGTCATGGGCATAAAGTACCACTTGCATAGCTCTACAAATTTTGAAGCAGTATCTTAATTATACTGCTGAAATTTTTCAGTATTAATATCGTACCCTTGTGATATAGCTTGTAATGTTACAGGAAATCAGTAAATCAAATTTATGTCAAGTTCAGTCATAATTGCAGAGACTTTACTACCATCGAAAAATCGTCGAGTACTATTACTGTTATTAAACGGAACGTATCCAAGTTTAGGCATGTCAACAATCAATCCTAATTTACTTTTAAAGTCGTCTTGGATATATATTTTTTTTCTACTGTTTTTTCGTCTCCACAACTTCAAGCTTTCCATTTTTTACATCAATTTTGTAAACTACGTGTAATGTACATTCAGAGTACCGAATCCATGCATGTAACGATCACATACCAAAATTTAAGAACTGATCAGTAACAAGCTTGCTTACTATTAAATTAACATTATTAAAATCTTTAGATGTCACTCCACAGAAATAGCAATATTTAGCAAAAGATGTCCTTGTAAGAAAATTACATTTTTTACTATTGATGGAACATACAAAACACTCCTTGATATTAAATAACGACAACTCTTTCATTAATTGTAGTCGAATAAGGTACACGTTCATTGAACTGTTTCTTTATACTATTCACTTTTCCGTTTATAACATCTTGGTTTTCCCAAATGTATTCAATTTTTGTACGTCTGCAAAATCGTAGAGAAGATAGGCGAGGATTTTTTCAAACGACGATGATTTTATCAGTTTTTTTGGTTTGTATGCAATAGCTGCAACGGAACAATCAACGTAAAAACACACACTCTCATCTGATGCAAAACTATTACTGAATTTCCGTTTCTACATAGTATGCCGAGAACAGCCATCATAACCACTTTTGCAAATTAAATTTAAACTTTTCGGATCCTCTTCTCATAAGTTTTTAAGAACATCCATCTGAGTGTGCAACGCACGAGAATGATAAAAGCAATGACTAAATTATCATTTGCGTTTTTGTTTATGTTACTTCAATATCAAATGTTACCGAACAATTCATTTTTGCTTCACGTACCGGCTAGTACGGCGGATTTTTTTTTTTAATAGACGTTGCGTAACTGGTGATACCTATTTTAAGAGAGCTGTGATTCAATAAATAAATAAAGTGCTTCATTAGCTGTAAATATGTTGTACCCTAGGATAACCTTAACAGGTTCTCAGGGGTATTTCCTTGCTTTTGTTGGACTATTTGTTGTTATGTCACTTAAGAATTTTGCAGCATTAATTTTTCCATCATCACGCAGCCTAGTTTGAGCTGCAAATCTAAGTTCATTGGTCCTGACTGTCTCACGTAAAGTATGAGTTCTTCTTTATTTGCTTCTATCAAGTATTACTGTAGAGTATTTTTAAAATCTTTTCTAAATTCGACCAATTGATACAGCCAACTTCTGTTTTTCTCTAAAATCTTGACTTTTTTCTACAGCTTGTTTCCCATCTTGCTTTAATTTTGGATTATAATGTTTGAACGGTTTTTTTAAAAGACTGAGATAAAGCGTAACATGATTCAAGCATTGTGGACATCAATTCTTCGATTATAAAATATCTTTCTGATGCAGTTACACTAAAGTTTTCTGAACCGAATTGTAAATCTCCTTCCTAGTCGATGTATTTTAGAAAGTACTTTTACTTAAGGAAAAGACTAGATTATTTGATTTCACATGTTTCCGTTGGTTATACTAATAGATTATTTAATTAACTTTTGCTTATAATATATGAAATAATTATTTTAAAAATTTTCATAGTTACAATACCATCACTAGAATATTCCTATAACAAATCTATTATTGTCAATTTTACAAAAATATTTCTTAAGCGACTTTTGTTCTGTCAAACATCAATCTATTCGTATTTATAAATATAAGTATTGTATTATTTTTGTACTCGAGAAAAAATGTGTCTGTGTATGCGTGTGTAATCCTGTAAATGTTTGTGTATCCCAAGTTTAGTTTATTATACTATGAGGTTGGATTTGTAAAAAAAGTGTCTAAGAAGAGAATATAAAATTATAATTCTTTATCCTCTACTGTCAAGAAATTATTAACACTGACTAGCATGATTTTTTTCATTACAACTTAAAAAAAAGCACAAGTTGACGTAGTTTTTTTTGTTTTATTTATTAAAATACATGGTAGGACAACTAAAAATAATTTTTATGGTAGAACGACGCAGAAGAATATGTTTTTTTTATATCATTGTATCATAATCGAACGAATTCAAATGATAAAATTAATAATTTTGTTTGGTAAATCTTTTTCTTATTTTGTTTACCTTCAGAAGTTGATTCCATTTCATCCGATTAAAAGTATTTTCAAATTACAATTTACAAAGTCGTGTCTTTAGGAGGTTCAATTGAACTTAATCTTTTTGACGCATAATATCAGCTGTGTATGTTAACTGTATGAATATATATACAGGTATAACGTGATGTACTAATAGTAGCTGTGAAAGGAGAATCCTTTAATTTACTAATTTATTGCTCATTCCATGCCATGAATGAGATGAGACTATAGCTAGGTAATCAAGAAGTTTTTAGCTTTTTTCAAAAAAATTTCCAATAAAATCTTGACGTCAATTATCCAGATATTGCAAGTTATGTATCTGAAGAATACCGATTCCCATAAGACTGCACGTCAAAAGTTGAAGAAAAAAATTATCAATATCTCACTTTATAAGCTATAAAAGGACTTGAAATTGGAATCAAAGGTTTTTCATACACTAATTTATCTCTGTTTGAAGTATTAACAATATGATGACGTTCATTCTCTTAGCTAGTGAACTTCTTTAAACCTGTGCCACCAAATCCGAAGCATTCGTTGATCCACCTAAGCTGACGTACTAACTAACACGGGCATAGTAAAACTGACATACTCTCTGTAGATTTTTTGATTTACCTACTTTACATGAACTTCCGAAATTTTAGACAACAAAATTATAACAATTGAGTATTATTAAAATGGTTATTATTCATTTAATAAATTAATCTTCTGCGTTAAATAAATAAAATGTTTTTCTCACGTTTTGTTGTTGTGTTTTTATAGTTTTGACATTCTCCGTATTATGACAAATTTCTTGTAGCATTTTGCCTACTTGATAATGTTATTATTTTTGACGGAATGGTGCTCTTAAAAGACTGAGAATCATATCGTCACTAATTTTGAATTAAACAAAGAATACTGTCATAAGCAAGGGGGTCGACACTTCAAGTCTTCTATTTATCATCTATTATGATTCATGTTGTCCACAGCAACCTTCTCTGATACTTTTTTTTTATATTTTGTAAGACAAAATGAAGATTTATACGTTGAAGTATAAAAAAATATCTAAGGAGGCTGTTAAATAACGATTAATGTCATTTAAGTTTGTTTTCAGCTTCAAACCAAAAATTGTGGGCTACAGTCTCACGCTCTTTCACAGGCAGCTGGACAGCAGATAGTCCAACTATTTGTTAGTTTAAAAAAAGAAGGAAGAAGTAGAGATTTAAATATAATATCCAGGTTAACTTACCTTTCTTTCCACTAGCAACTAATACTGGCAACTCTGCTTTAATTATTAATACGGATGACCAATTCAGATGACTTGTACTTCTTTTCGTTGGATTTATAATTATTTATTTTATCATAACTTAAATTCTTTTTCTAATAACTCTTGTATCACTTTATTTTATGTTGCTCGTATATATATAAAAAGAAACAGAGAAAAGACGGAACGTCTGGTCAATCTTTTAAAATTAGTTATTAACGTCTGCACTTGATGAGCGGCAGTGGGCTACTATCTAAAACGCCGCGCAAAGAAATGCACATTGCACGAAGTTTTAGTTAAAACTTCTTCGTCTTACTTGCTATGGGGCCGGTACTTGCTGACTTTATGTGTTTAGGCTTTATGGCTCGCTTCGGTTGTCACTTGACACTTCCAAGAGCCACGAAGTACACAATCAGCTTTGTTAGGCGACGACTCTCGTTGTGTATGAATCTGTAAAGAGTCTTAAAATTTTATCATTGGGAATGAAATATAACAGGATAAAATAGAATAAAAATAAAAATTTATTTATTTACGCAAGTCGTCACCTAACGGAGACTACAAAAGAATAAAAAGGACTAGAGAGGACTAAAGAGAATAAAAGAATAATTATCAAAGTAAAAAGTCAAAAAAAATTAGGTTGAATTGTTTTTAAACACAAATTTTACATTGGAAAATGATTTTAATGCTTGTGAATAAGGCATAAATCTAACATGGCTCTTAGTCATAATATACTCGCTTATTGATACTTCGTGTACACACTTATATGATAAATATAATTGTGAAAAAAAATACAAATAATTATTTACATGGTAAGTACCCTACAGGGGCCCCTCAGATTTCATATTAATTATGAAAAAACTCATTTTTAAGAAAATACGGAGTTTGGCAAAGGTATATTGATTATTTATAAGTCCACATATCACAAAAATGCTTTTCTTTTAAGTTACTAATGTTCATAAGAAATAAAGCGTTAAAGTTCCGTGAAAATGCATTATTAATGTAAAAAGTTTTTAGATAACATTTTAATTTGAGAATTTAATATTAAATTACAGAAGAGTATTGCAAACTTTTCCGGGCCTGAAATGGCTTTGGACTTCACTCAGTCGATAGCTTGGCACTATACTGAGATTGACTAGTTCCAATTTAAGATGCGGTTATTGCACCTAAAAAGTAGACTGGAAGAAGAATTAGATCTCATGGCTTAGATTTGTCTGTCCTAGTAGCGTACAAAAATTGTGTCGTAGTGATTTAAACAAATTTTACAGCATGCACGGAAAATCATATATGTGATACGCCTTCTGTAATTTAATATTTAATCCTTAAATTAAAATGTAAGCTAGAACACGTTCCACAATAATAGTGTATTATATTTAATGAAACTTTCATGCTTTATTTAAAATTGATTTTAGTAAATTAAGAGAAAAACATTTCTGTGTTATGTAGGCTGATAATAAATATAATTTTTCCAAACTCCATATTTTAAAAAAAATTAGTTTTTTCATAATCAATGTAAGATTTTAGTAAATAAATTTAAAAATTTAATCCTTTCTACTAATCTTATTTCTTTGAAAGAATAAAAGTTGGTTAAGTATTTTGTGTATAAACAATGTTTATTGTAGAATCATAATTTTATTTTAAGAGTATTGTATGTGTGCACATATCTATAACGGAGTATTTAAAACCAACAAAACTTCACTTGCCGTAATTAAGCTACTTCCAGTATTTTATGACCCTATCCCTAAGAACTTTTTTTATGACATTAAGAATTTTTTGATAATCATACGTTAAATTATGTGTGAACTGCAAACTTGGATATTAGCTATTGATTTCACTTTTTTGCGATGCCAAAGCTTGATGCTGATATAAAATAAAGATAGTTGGTTATTAATTACTTACAATAAAATTGGTTCAGAAATCATGCAAAAACTCTCTTCTATTTAAAAAGTAATTGACGTAATTAGGCTTTATACATAACATTCGGGCTGATAATAACCTTAAACTTGCTTAAGTTTTACTGTCTTTTAAAAGGAATTTTTTTTATGGATCAAAATTGTTAAGATTTTCCCCGAATTAATTGTATTCGAGAATATGCTAGCAGTGCAACATAATGAATCAAAGTTAATAAGATATAAGCCCTTTAAAGATGTAGCTCGTGAGAACGCAACATATGTTCGACCATCAGTTAATACGTTGTAACCAGGTTTAATCACAATACTGTAATCAAGTTATCTCGTATTCTCTATCAGATTGCTATAAGATGGGTATAGTTATGATCTGTTCAGATGTATCTTAAGAAACTGATGTTACTGATTAAATAGTTCCATTAACTAATCCAATAAAAATATCTATATTTCATCTAATCATTATCTTAGAACTACTTTTAATTTGAGTTACACGATCAAAGCCACACATATTATCTTTGTCTGCATTTAACATTTGTAGGACTTTTTTCTCAATATTTTTTGCAAACTTCTATGAGTTATTCTTAATAAGAATAATCTTTTATAAATCAATTGTGATTATTTATCATTGCTTTATTTGAAATGTCATACATTTTTCTAGTAAGTATAATAGGCACACCGTATTGACAGCTAACTTACTCAAATACTTCCACAAATTTTAGACATTAATCAAAAGTCAATATATGTTAATTCAAATACCCCAGCTTGTGATATATCTATGTCAAAGTAAGCAGTAAGATCTAAACGAATACGTTAAAATATTTCTGAGTAAGCCTTATCGTTTTGCTGTCACATTTTGATTGTTAATTAATTGTAGTCAAATATCTCCCATTTCTTAAAGGTACCTATTGATTGGACTTCCTTTTATCTATTTTTTCTTGGTTATACCAACAAACACGAAATTTTTACGAACAGGTAGAAGCTGAAGAAGATTGCCAAAAACTAGTAATTATGTCTTACTTAACCATCCAACTTTATCATTAGATGCATTAAACATCTCTAAAGTTTATCTAATCTGTTTTAATACTGTCCCTGATAACTCTTTGAATTCCATCATACTATACAAAAACCATGCTCTTCAAAAAGCTGTGATAGCCTGTGAACCGTAAGTCCTTTAATGTTGTATGCAGCAATGCTGATATGAGCTATACGCTAGGTAAGTACCGCCAACAGCGACATCAGTTGTCAAAATGCCTTAATAGGGGGGTGCGGAAAGCTAAGCAGGTATGCGATAACCATGTACAAAGAGTTACTTGTTTTCAAATATTACGCGATTATGAAATGCTGAAAGGGGTATGAATGTTGTGATGGTTGAATTTGATATCTGAGTAGTGAATACAAGTGTGTTTGTACAAAACAAGTAATCTACAAAGCTGAAATCTTATGAAATAAGCTGACTGTACGGAATCAATTTAAGCATATAAGAGCAAAAGAGAGGTCAGGTATGCTCGTCTCTCTCTCTCTCTCTCTGTCTCTCCCTTGCTCTCACGTGCTTAAATAGATCCTTCCGGCTTATGAAATTCTGACTTCGTAAAAAAACTGTCATTTTAAAATGTCTTCGTTTTGAATTTTTGGACTAATTTCACTTTCATAAACATTTCTACAACTTGCAACGTCCTATAATCACGTAAAACTCATAAACAAAATTACTCTATTTACATAGTTATCACATACCTATTCAGCTTCTCTCACCTCTCTATTGAAAAGTACATCCATGAGATGGCACGGGCGTTTCACACCATAGGTAGTTACCTAGCATATAACGGCAGTATCTCCTCCGCAGATAGTTTTACTCGATAAAACTAAGTTTTCAATGGCAAAACTGTTTCCTGAACCTTCAGGTCCTCTCACAAACATTCTCAAAATCGTATCTTTGAATTCTAAAATTGATGTAATTTTATTTAATTAAAAACTCTTAATTAATCCGAATTTAATTTTAAAATTAAATCATGTAAATCTTCTTTATTGAAGATCAATTTTTGTGCCACTGCTTTAAAATGATCTATAACATTTTCCAGTTCCACAGGTGCGCAACCATCTGTAATTTTAGCAAAGTTTGGTAGTGTATTTGTTTTACTTTGTTCTACATCGTTTCAAAGAAGCCTATTCATATTGTCCATAGCTACTTGTATGGTTGCACTTTTATCTTGATATTTCATCGTTTCTGTAAAATCTGCTTGCTTACATCAAAATGCATCCATATACGTATTTTTCAAACCTTTTAGTTCATCCAAATTTCTCTTTGAATGAAACAACAATAATAACAAAAACTAGTAACATTCTGACTGACTATCTGGACGAAATCGATTTATAAGACATGGCGTCTTTCGTTTTTTTGCAGTATAGATCGTATGCTATTTTGTAATACACTACTTTAAAAGCTGGTTTTTTTTTGACAATCCCTAACCATTTAGCAAAATTGTACAAGCTTCGTTTAAACTTTTTAATTCTTCCATTCTTTTTAAATTACTTTTTTCTCTGTTGGTTCCATACTTGCATACATCCTTTGTCAAAATAAGAGATGATTTTCTAATAAATTAGGCACCATTATTTTCTTTCTAAATTAATAAAAGGACCGGCATGTAATGATTAATATTTTTCGGAAATCCTACATGGGCATACATACTTAACACGCGCAATTTTAACATTCTGTCATTTAACATTTGTCAATCCTACACAAGTAAAAGTGCCATGTAAAATTATAGGTATGTTGAAAGTATCTACATATTGACATGTTTAATGGGTGGAGACAATTGTTACTTATACAGAACCAAGTGATGTGGATAGTCAGTAAAATAATTGCATGTCTAAGGTAGTAGCTTTTCTACAGAATTCTAAAAAAATCTCATTTTGATCCAAATTGTTTTCTACATATTTTGATTTCACACGAAATTTGTTTAGTATTATTTTTTCTTATACGTAAAAAAACATTTCTTAATATTTTTAAGACATTGTTTAACTCAGCATGTACTCGTTCATCAGGTATTTTTAAAAACGTACTACTTAAATTGATGATACTCAATCAACATGTACTCCATTCTTTGAATCCGCTTTCTAAATTTATACATTCACATATTCATCATTCAACATATTACTAAACATTCTCTTTCTTTATAATATTTATATTACATGTCTTCAGTACTTGTGTCGAACTCAACAAATTATGCAGAATACACTTGCACTGAATATAATTATGTAAAATAAATTTTTTCTAGTTGAGTTTGTAAATGTTCAATAGTTTCATGCCGAATGCTTTAAGTATTTTATCATATAGAACTAGTGCTACGTGCAACATGCTAAACGATATGATGTTTATTTTGAAAACTAAGATATCTGTATGTAGAATATACGCCATGCTATGTAGAATAGCTATGTTAAATAACGATGTGTGGAATAATTATGTCAAATAGAAAATGTAAAATACCATAACAGTAAAATTTTGATATTTGTTGCCACAGCAGCGTGAATCGTCGTTTAATATTTTAAGCCTAATACAGAAGATTATAAAATGGTCTTTCTATATTAAAAATTAAGAGAAAATTTGCAGGTTACACGATACACACTAAATGCTTACAGCAACTTAGTTTTGTTATCAACTCATTATTAGGTGATGCATTTTTGCATGGTAAGCATAGGCTCTTTAATGCTTAAGGATATACTACCTCACCTGATCCATGCTGATCGTACTTCTATAAAATATTATGTATATTTATTACTTTTAATCACCTTAAAGTTTTTCACGTGTACCGTAATAAATTATATACGTTGTTGAGAATAACTTTGCTGCAGGATATTTGTTTTATATTGTTTACAGTTATTCTTTCAGAATACAAATGCAGTTATTAAGGTATAAGGTACAGAAAATATGATTAATCTCAAGAGTAATGATGTATATGAGAAAATCCACAAAAAATATCCCGTTTCGTCCCCCATTTTAACAAAAAAAAAAAATGAAAAAATTATAAAGGAAATTAAAACAACAAACCAGGGGGTATTAATGGATCATGGGACCCACGGTAAGAACGAAGTTCTTTAAATATGAGATGAGTATGGACACAATTTCTCAGGTAACAAGGGAGTGGCCAGACCCACAGGAAGAACGAAGCTTTGTAAACGTTAGTACTGCATTCATGTTGTTTACTAAAACAAAAACTTGAAAAACGACTAAAAAAAAACAAAAACAATAGTTGAGTACTCACGATGGTTGAACTTCGTGAGTACTGTATTTATGCACGACGTTCTCACGAAGTTCAACCATCGTGAGTACTCAACTATTGTTTTTTTTTTTTTTTTAGTCGTTTTTCAAGTTTTTGTTTTAGTAAACAACATGAATGCAGTACTAACGTTTACAAAGCTTCGTTCTTCCTGTAAATCTGGCGACTCCCTTGTTACCTGAGAAATTGTGTTTATACTCATCTCATATTCAAAGAACTTCGTTTTTTTACCGTGGGTCCCATGACCCATTGATACCCCCTGGTTTGTTGTTTTAATTTCCTTTATAATTTTTTTTTTTTTTTTTTTTTTTTTTTTTTTTTTTTTTTTTAATTTCTTGTTTTATTTTTTTTCATATTTAATTTTATTACATTTTTTTCGATTGTTTTGTATTTTTTTTATTTAATTTCTTTTTTTATATTCATATTTATTTTTTTTTTCATTCTCTTTTTTATTTAATTTTTTACATTCTATTGTATTTATTTATGTCTTTTGTAATTTTAATTTATTTTATTTTTATATTTCATTTTATTAATTAAAAAAAAATAATTTTTTTTCACTTATTTTTTTGCGATTTTATAGCCCATTAATACAATTTTTGTTTTATTTTTATATAATTACTCAATCACATTGTGCCATTATTTGTTTATCAAATTCAAAATAAGTGCCCTTAAGAACCATTCAAATGATATGAAACTCGAAATATATTTATATAATGATCTTACATAATACAATTATGATTGAATGATGTTAATGACTCCAATAACAGCGGGTAGGACGAAATGCAATAAATACTAACATTAAACTAGTTTTTAACAGAACAGCCATTGGAGTTAGTATTTATTGCATTTCATTTATGATTGATTTAATGAATTACTTTATTTATGAAATTATGTGATATTGTAACATAATTTGTTTGTTGAATTCGAAATGAGTGCCTCTAAAAACCATTGATACATTTCTTCAACTCTATTCCACATGTTACCACACCATAAGTACAAGAAATCGATTTCTATAGACGGCAGCGCTCGTAGCAGAGTGGGTAAGGTAATGGGCTTATATGCAGGAAGTCGAGGATTGAAATCTCTTTATTAGAAAATGTTATTTTTTTTTTTTTTCTAGAATTGTTAAAGAAAAAAATTCAAAGTAAAATAAATTTTAACAGAAGGACTGATGTAAATAATCTTAATGCATTTTACACTAATTTCATTAGATATGTACGTTATAAAGTAGATGATTAATATTAAATCCTATTTTTAACATATATATTTTTTTACTATTCAAAATACTGCTTTTTGTTAGTTATATTACACCAGTTTTAAACCATTTCCAGAGTATTATACCTTCTTTTACTGTCACTGTAGATGTGTTCCAATTCCTTAGTTCCGTCCGTTGTACCGCCCATAACATCTATTTACATACTTTATAGTCTACGGCGGGGGAGCACCTCTAATACATTAAGTGGTTTGGGGCATCTATGTATGGGTTTCTGACTCTCAGTTTTTCTCTTATTGTTAGGTCAGCGTAACGTTATTGTGTTTTTTTTCAGTATACTTAGTGTCCCATTTGTATAAAGCAAAAAATTTTTTTACGTTCTATTGTTTTTCATATAACTTTAATTATTGTAAATTCAGTCATATGACTTTAAACATGTGTCACTGTTAATAGAATACAATCGTGATGTCAAAGGGGAAGCGCCTCTGGTATTTGTGAGTTGTTACTTGTTGTTATTAGTTAGGATTAAGTTATTTTAATAGGAATTCTGTGCTGTCTATTTTGACTATTTTAAACAACCTTGCAAGTTCATTTATATTTTTGTTCATAAAATGAGTGCCTTGGTCCAATAATAATTGTTCTGGCAGCCCGAAGTACGCTATTAACTTATCTGTTATCGCTCTTACCGTTTCTTTGGCTGTTGCTCTCTTGACAGGTGCAAGAACTATAAATTTTGTTAGCCAGTCTTGTATGGATAAAATATGTGTATACTAATTTGCTGAGGGCTTACTGATGGGCCCCTAGGAGTCTATAGACAGTTTTTCGTCGGTGATAAGCATGGCTTGTTTTGTTTTAATTTGGACGAGTTTTTTCGGTTGGCATGATGCACATCCCAGGATGACTTGTCTCACATCTGGGCGTATGTTTTTCTAGTAGTAGTCTTTGGCGATCCTATTATATGTCTTATTCATTCCGTTATGTCCACCTATTGCCGCTTTGTGGTATTCTCTAATGGTTTTAAATCTTTGATCTGCTGGTAGCATTACCAGAGTGTTCGTGTGAAGTACTGCTGCTAGTCTAATATCTCTGAATATTTCTTCAAAGGTATCGACAAAGTATCTCCACTGGGTCAGATCGAGGATTGCTAGGTCCCTAACGATACCAATCGTTTTTATTTCATTTGCTACTATTGCCTCTTTAAGGGCCTTAATAAATTTTTTAATGTTTAATTTAAGGGCAGTTTCTTCAAAATGCTGCTTTACATACATATGCATAATTTTTATTCTCCTTGCATTTATTATTTTAGTTTCTCCTACGCTTTGTTCTTCGTTATTCATGCGTGTCGGATTAATTTATCTTCTCTCGAGCAGCACATCTATGACCTCTGTGTTGGGTACTGCTTCGGTTATCGTCATAAACGCTAGATTGTCTAAGTGCTTAAATTGATGGCCCTCGATCCTGTTAAGTTTTTGTAGTAGGGGTGGGTCTTCTCCCTCTTTTGGTGCCCATGGTGGCCTTGCCCTTGGTAGGTGTGTTCTGCACACTCTGTATTTTTCCATCGATGGTGAGTGTATGACTGTGTTAGCTTCGTTCTCGCTCTCTGTTTCACATAGCGGGTCATTCAACTCTTTAGCTTGCTCTTCTTCTACCTCTGCTGTACTTTCATTGCTGTCGTCGTCGCTGCTTGTTTGCTGTCTGTTCTCTCCCCGTTCTTTTGTATGCTTACTTGTATCCACTGCACTTTTCAAAGTGTCTTGCTCCTTTTCTAAATGACATTTGTCTTCCTTTCCCTGCTTGCCTCTGTCCACTTTCTTGTCTAGTTCAGACCTACGCTTACACTTCTCATTTTCCTCATTTTGCTACGATATATTTGTGGGGTCTCAACCCCTGACTAAAGTTCTTCATTTATTGCGCTAGAAACTTGCATAAGAGAAGTATAATGTGCATTTTTACCTACGCCTTCTAGATGTTAAATGGCCAAATTAACAGTCTGTCGTAGCAATGTAATGAGTGTAAATATTATTTCCATTGACTAGTGCAAAATGTACACAAATATTTTTCTTAAATTCTTGAGAAAACAGATAAGTACAATTGCTGTTCCCATATAATGTTTGTGAGTGCAAAATTTCCTTTGCTTCTTCCGACTCTCTACATTTTTGTTATAAATTAGAATTGCGCAGAATCGTTCGTAAGTAAGCAGTTGAGATATCAATTTCGTACAACCATATAAGGCTGTGAAACATACAGTTTCTGGGTGGGTTGGATGGTACTTCTAATATTTTTGCCAGAGTACTACCAGGTTTTGTACATTTATAAGTCTTCCTTCGCCCTTTATCTTTTAAATATTCCAGCCATTTATCTGGGGGTGTAACTTTTTCTAGCAGCTCATCGCGTTCGTTTCGTACCATGTTACCATTTTTCTCTGACTGAGCTAGACTCCCCCCGTTATGTGCGTTTTCGTTTACTTCGTCTCTTGTGCGTAGTGCTGCTATATCTGTCGTTAATATCTCCCTAGGCTCCCATATATCTATCCTCATTCCTGTTTTGCCTTCTACATCTTGCTTTTTAATGTCAATCATAACTAGAGCCTACAGTTAATCAGACCTTCCCTCCAATAAGTATATTCGGCTCTTCTTGTTTGTCTGTTGAAAATTCCTTCGCTTGTTTCGTGCTTCCTTCTTTTTCTACTGTATCAGTTTTTTGCTCTTCTGTAATTAACTCTTGATTTTTATTTGCAACGCTGGGCAATAGTGTGTCACAATTCGCTATTATTATTTCTTTTGACGGGTATCGTCGTCAGCTGCGTGGCTAAGAAACGTGGTTTGTGTCTGTGCTAAGTGTTAAGTTGTCGCTTACGTGTTTTTCGTAATTTCTCTTTTTGTTCTAAGATTGCTGGCGTGCTTGTAGCTGTTATACCCTTTCAAAAGCTTGGTTTTTTTATAATAGTGCCTAATTTCCTGTCTGCTGGCCCCTGTGGAATAAGTCCTCCTTTATGTGCAGCATCTCGTGTTCCTTATTCGTTTCGCCCCTTCAGTACTTGCTGTGGCAGTAAATTGTTTTCGTAAGGCTTCTGTGATTCAGAGTCCACATCGCCACTTTCATGTACGTATATCGAAACGTTTTTCAATACTCTCACCGCAATATCGCTTCTTTTTTTGTTTTATGACGTTCGAGATTTTCGAATCCGTACACTAGACTTTTGTTTCCGTTGGCTTACCTTGAATTATCTTTCTAAGAATTGCCTGTACTTTAAATATGCGTGCCAAAGGTTCATCGCTTTCAGCCAGTCCTTCATTCCCCTGTTCGTCTGTCAGCTAATAAAGCTCTTGGCAAGGTCGTTTAAAATTTACTTTTCCCTCTTGTAGTACTGGGTTTCATGATAATGTGTCAGGTCGTCTGTTGTTTACGCCCAGGCGGTATAACCTCGGTATACCCTATTCGAACTCATACCCTCTCAGTTCCGCTTTAAGTCTGTTAAAGCAAGTGCCAGGTTTTTTAGACGAATGAAAGTGCTTAAGTGGCTCGTGGTCTGTAACCACTGTAAACTTGCGTCCATATAAATATAGTCCGATTTGCTCGTTTGCAAATACAATCGCCAAAAATTCCTTGTCATATGTCTGATTTCTGCCTGACAAAGAATCGGTCCGATCTCGTAATCTGATGCGCCTATCGTGATGATAAAGGGTTTTTCCAAATCTGTGGCGATGTGTACAGGTCTACTGCATAGTGTATCTACAAGAGTTTTCTATTCCTCCTTCCCTTGATCACCCCACTCAAATGCAGTGCCTGCTTTTTGAGACTCGATATAGACTAGGCAATTCATGCATAATCTTTGAAAAATCGCCTGTAGTACCCTACGAATCCTAAAAATTGTTTTACTTTTTTTACGAATGTCGGTCGAGGGTAATTTCTAGCCGCTTTAACTTTCTTGGGGTCAGTTATTATTTGTCCATTGCCTACTATGTGACCAAGCACTTTCGCTTCTTTTTTAAGGAACTGAAATTTTTTAGGTTCAATCGTGCGGTTTGCAGCTGCCAGCTGTTTTAATAGTTTCGTGAATCGTCTCTCATGTTTGTCAAAGTCAGGGGCAAAGACTATTATGTTACCAAGATACACCTCTATTTCATGGCCTTGTAATCCTTCGAGTGCTAGTGCAATAGCCCTTACAAATGTGTTAGGTGAGTATTTGCATCCCATTGGCATTCTTTTTTATTGGTAGGGCCCGTTTGGGCCTGAAAATGCTGTCTTATGTGCATTATCTTCGTGTATTTCCACCTGGAAAAGTCCTGATTTGAGATCTACTACCATGATGTAACGTGCTTACTCTAGGTTCTCTCAGATATCACTCTGAAACGGTAGCGGGTAACATGAGCCTACCGTAACTTCGATTAGTAGTCGAAGATCCGTGACTACTCTCACTTTTTTTTATTGTTTGGCCCTGGTTATTTTGCCACTATCCAAGTGTTTGAGCTATATGGCAAAGTAGAGGGTTCAATTATCTCTTGTTCAAGCATCTTCTTTATTTTGATTTTCATGTGATCCCTTATCGCCAGTGGATATTTAAACCTTTTTGCTTCGATCGGTTTATCTGACGTTTTTATGATTCTATGTATTAAGAGGTGCGTTGCGTTAAGAGGTTCTCCATCAAGGCCAAATATGTAAGGGTTTGACTCGATCAGTCTTCTTACATGTTCTATTTCTTCATCGTTGCAACCGACTGTGTCTACAAGTTGCATTATCTTGTCCACCCGCTTTTGTTTCTCTAGCTTCTCTTAGTTTTACGGAAATTTTCCGTTTTTTCTTTATCATGATTTTTTCCTTATCAAATAACCTTATAACTGCTTCCCCCAAGCTTTTGACATTATCCCCTTTATCGTCTTCTGAGTGATCATGATAAATTTCTTTGTAATCTAGCAGTTCTACTTCCAGAATAGGCATGTATTTTATCTCGTCACTTATAGTAATGCATACTGCAACTAATTTCCCCTTAATAATTCTGGCTAGAAAGTTTCAAAATAATTATCTTTTCTCCAACTCTTGGAGGGGTATTCAGCTATATTCTGCTTGATTCCTGCTTTTTATTATTCGTGCATAAATTATTTGTCCCTAATTTGCAGGTATTTTAAAACACTTTGACTTTAACAGTGGTATCCTTACATCATCTAATTAAATCATATTTTCGTCAGCGCTTATCTGGCCTCAATATCGCTTAAAAGTATCCCACTCTATGATTCCTTCCATGTCAAAAGGGAAGTTATGAGGGACGACATGTAATATGCACTTTAATCCGTGCAACTGAGCCTGTACTGTGCATTTGGGTGCTTCGTAAGTCACGCCAATCATAGCAACTCAATACCTACTGTCTATAAGCATATCTATGCTAAGAAAATTTTCCTCAATAATCAAAATCTTTGTGCCTGTATCCACATAAAAAGTCGCCTTTTCATTCTTCAATACGCCCCCGTAACTGGATCATTAGTGGCATAAGCCCCATTCCTGAAAGTTTTATAGTTAGTTTGGAAAGCTGCTCTTTTTCTTCGTCACACTCTGAAAGCTTGGGTTCGTCATCCTCTACATATGTGTCCAGCGCCTTTATCCGATTACTTATTCTGCAGGCCTTGCTGCCTTTTATCGTGCGGTTGCCCCCCTATTGTGTAGGAGTGTCTTCGCATTTTGCAGTATTGGATTCTATACTTCCCTGCACTGCGTAAGTACTCAGGCTGTTGTTACGCGATTCTGCCTCCACTATTTTTTGCTCTGCCTCTTGCAGCCTTTCTCTCGCACGTTCTTTTTTGCCATACACGTTTCTCTCCATCTCTTTCTCCAATTTATGTTCGATGTTTGAGGAGCACGACAAAAATCTTGCGAGTTTAAGACTGCGGGTGCATCTATTCTGTTGTCAGGGCCGTATGTGCCGTTTTCTCGCTGCTGTGGGCCCCATCCTGTGGTGGCCCGTTCTTAACATGGTCCCTGTTATAGCTGTTCCTGCTGTATTGATTCTTTTTGTTTTTTTCATAATGGTTGAATGTTTCCCCGTTGTTGTTATTATACGGATCACCACAGCCGTGGTTAGAGTAATAATTACTGCTTGTGGGATTCTAGTTTTTGTACCTGTTATTGTAATCACTCCTATCATTATAATCGTTATTTTTATTATTTCTATTATTGTAATTGTTGTTTTCGGTATTGTAGTTCTTATTTCCGTTGTAATATTTATTATTTCTGTTATAAGGCTCTGTTGGGTCATTTTATAGCCCCTGTTATTATTATTATCATTATAGTTGTGGGGATTATTATTTCCGGTCTCATAATTATAGGCGTTTCTGTTGGTATTGGTGTTATCTATGGGTTGGTTGTGCCCCTCGATTTGCTGTCTCTCCTCTTCCTCCCTGTCTTGCTTACGTGAGTGGCAGTCTCTTGCATAGTATCTCGGTCTCTGACAATAACTGCAGTTTCCCTTTGGTTCCCTTCCGTTATCTCTTGGCGTTTTTCAGTTGTTTATCATTTCTAGCAGTTTTTGGAATTATTCAAGTAAATGTTCGGTTTGGCCGTCACAGTATATACAGCGTTTTACGTTTGCTGCTGCTGCTGCTCCTTGTGCCCCATTCATAGTTTCTGTTGTTTTTTCTTTAATATTTCCCAGATTTACTATTTGCCCCCACTTGGTTATTGCTTTATTGTGTGCGGGCAGTGAACGTACTGGTATTTCGTTTCGTAAGCTAAGATCGCTCTCTATTTTTAGCGCTTCTATAATTACTTCGCAGAGGGTCCTCAGGTTTAAGCATGTAATTTTACATCTGTATGTACGGTGCAAGCCATATGTAAATTGCTTTACTGCCTCTGCCTTTGCGCTTTTTTCCAAACCTGCTTCTGAATAGGGAGAAGGCTTGGATTCGAATCATGCAGCATCGTCAGCCTGTTATACAATCCATGTACTCTTCTGCCGTAGTCCTCTATCGATTTCCGGTTTTGCTGTCTAATTATCTTCAGCTGTGCCATCAGCGTGTCCGACTTATTTATACTCCTATATCTCCTCGCAAGTTCCCGAAGAAATTTCTAAACTGTTACGAATTAAGCCAGTCTGGGCACGAAATGTTCAGCCGCTTTTCCCTTCAGTCTGCTCGCAAGTGTGCTGAGAAAAAATGATTTTTTTTCTGGGCCCACCCTTTCCACAGTCATCTTTATCATTTCTTTGAATAGTGGCAGGTTAATTGGATCTCCATGAAAAAACGAAATGTTTCCTGCCATATAAGTGAGCGTTGGCAGAATCTTTAGTTGTACATTCTGCGCTATGTGTGCGTGGTTATGATTGTGTGTAGCATGTTTTTCTTCTAAACATTGGTATCACTCCGTAGTATATCCCTATTCGTATCCAAGTCTACCCAATTCGTGTAGTTATCAGTTAGTGGTGGTACCGTTACCCTAAATGCGGCTTCTCTTATTATTTTAAGTTCCTCTCTCATATCTTTCATTCTGTCCCGTAGCTGTATATTATGTACGGCTCCTACCCCAGGATTTCTTTAACCTTTAAATTCGTTACAGGGTGCAACGGAAGTCAACCACTACGGTTTACCTAGCATGCCCCATTACGTTAGTAGTAAGTTTAATTTGTCTGTTAAAACTCCGCATATCTCTTTAGCCCTCCTCGCATTTTGCTCGCTGACTCGTCCACCAGAAATAGGATTCGCTTCTTTGTTAATGCATCCTATATTTACGTCTGTGTCACCAGATATATCCTTGTGATCACAACCTATCGGTGGCGAATTTTAAATGGTCTCTGTAACCACCTTATGAGGGACATTCACCTCCTTTGCTTTCTTTAGCTTTGTTTTGATTTTAAAAAATAAGTCCATCACTATTGCTTTGGTTTTTTCGTCTAGGGCATCCAGGTTTTTACACCCCTCTGGTTCAAGCTCTTAATAAATTTTTCAGCCGAGTAGTGATTTTCAGATGCTTTCTGTGTCTCACCAAGCCTACTAATGAAATATCTTTAAATAACGTTTATTGTGCAAAAATTTTCCTAGTCCATGGCTCATTTGAGTATGTTATTTCGCGTGATTTTTGTTTTGGATTTTTTGTTTGCAAAAAAAAACACTAAAAAAGGAGTGAACGAAATAATTCATACATCTTTCCCTATATTATATAGTTATTTGTGTAGGACGTTCCACATTTTCCTTCCACAGCCCCTCCACAGACGCTTCACAGCCCCCCACATACCTTCTACATGGACCCCTCATAGCCCCCCACAAATGAGCTGAAACTCGACCTCTTTCATCGCTTATTTGACATTTTCTAACTTTTTTTTTAGATCCCACACAGTCCCCTCGCAGCCCCCCACACAGTTTTGCCTGTCCCTCCACTGACCCCGCACAGCCCCCTCCCACAGGTCCCCCACATAATTTTTCATCCATCATGTCATGTATACTTGTTTAATAATGAAACATTAATGAGTGACTTTTCAATTTATTACCATAAATATTGTCGATTAATCTATAAAAATCATAAAGTAAAGTCAATAAATCATGTAAAAATCTCTTTCTAAAGAATATTTTATATTTATCTATTTTTTTGCCTTTCTACTTAAAAAAATAAATTATTTTCATCTTTGCATCTTGATAAAGCCACATATAATCAACCATGAGAATCATTGAAACAAAAAAGAATATATATACACTAGTAGGGCTTCACCCCACTTCGCGCTCCGAGGGCCAACCCCCTACTGTTCTTACTTAAAAGGAGAGTCTTTAAATTTCATATGTTAGTGGAGAGAGGTTGGTGCCCAGAATTCCGTGGCAAAGAAGAGTTTTTGATCAACATCGTTGAACATTAGTTAAATATTTATCAGTAAATTTCCACACCACCCAGAAAATACTATTGTGGTACGTTGAGAGTTTTTTTTAGAACTCTCCGTTATGTTTGGAAAGAAAAAGGTATACATTATTATTTTAATGATCAAATTCTAAACAACGAAAATCTTAAATCACTTTAATCACATATAAAGTATCTTAATTTAATATAACTTAAATTTTATATTATTTTTGTTACTATTACGCATTCTATGTTTTATCAATTGATATAAGTAGTTATAAAGAATTTTTCATTTTCAAATTGAAAGACAAACATGGAAAAAATTTCTGCACAGTGTTCCACACTGTCAATTGGAAGAACCGTTAGTACTTTCAACTGTTCAAATTTAATTTAAAATGAAACTAAATATTTTTAAAATTTTTTAAAATGAACAATATAGAAGTTAGCGTGAAAGGGTATGAAAATTGTTTGTTTAGGTCTTTTTATTATTTCCTGTATAGTGACGAAGGTTTCCACATGAAAGCTCGTTCTTCAGTTATCAATAATGTTGTCAATAAAAAGCAGAATTATGATAAATAAATAGTAGGAAACGATTATTATCAAAATGTGAAAAGTAGGGATAAATATATTATCATCATATTAAAAAATGGGACTTATGGTACAAGTATTAAAATAAAAAGCTTCACAGATTTATAATATGATCACGTTATAGTTATTTCTTCGAACTATGATATTTGAACATATAGAAGTTCAAATAGTAATCTTACACTAAAAAGTAATCTTAAGATAAAAATATAATAAAAAATAGGTCATTGGACCCACGGTAAGAACGAAGTTCTTTAAACATGACATGAGAACAAAAACACAATTTCTCAGGTAACAAGGGGGTCACCAGACCCATAGGAAGAACGAAGCTCTATAAACGTTAGTACTGCATCCATGTAGTTCACTAAATAAAAACGAATAAAAAAAAAAAAAATAGTTCAGTACTCACGAAGTTCAACCATCGTGAGTACTGAACTATTTTTTTTTTTTTTTAATTGGTTTTTGTTTAGTAAACTACATACATGCAGTACTAACGTTTATAGAGCTTCGTTCTTCCTACGGGTCTGGCGACCCCTTTGTTAACTGAGAAATTGTGTTTTTATACTCATGTAATGTTTAAAGAACTTCGTTCTTACCGTGGGTCCCATGACCCATTTATCCCTCTTTGTTTGTTGTTTTAATTTCCTTCATATTTTATTCATTGATTTAATTTTTTGTTTTCATTTCTTGTTTGATTTTATTTCATTTTATTTCCTTTTTTTTATTTTTTTTTTGTATTTCATTTTTTTTTTTTTCATATTTAATTGTTTTCCTTTTTTTTTCATTCTTTTGTATTTCCTTTATTTTATTTTTCTTATTGTTTTATTTATTTTCATTCTTTTGTATTTCCTTTAATTCATTTTTTTAATTTTTCTATTTATTTTTATTCTGTTGTATTTCCTATAGTTTGTTTCTTTGTTTATTTTTATACTTAATTTTATATTTTTTATTCCCTTTTTTTGTTTTTGTCATTTCTCGTTTTTTTTTCATAATTCATTTACTTTTATTCCATTGTTTTTTAAGATTAAATCTTATTTGTTCATATTTTATTTTATTTTATTATTATTTTTTTCATATTTTATTCTTTTATATTTTATTTCTTTTGTTTCATACTTAATTTTATTACTTTTTTTTTTTTTATTTTAAGATGTATTATTTAAAAAACAAATACATAATTTATCATTAATTGAATGTATTATCAGTGAATGCATATAAAAATGAAATATAATAGTTACGAACCACACGATAAGTACAAGAAACCAAGTTTGTATAGTCGGCAGCGTTCGTAGCAGAGTGGGTAAGGTACTGGGCTCATATGCAGGAGGTTGAGGGCTCAAATCTCTGAAGTGAAAGGTGTTTTTTTTTTTTTTTTTTTTTTTTTTTTTTTTTTTTTTTTTTTTTTTTGTAAAAGGAAAAATTTCCCAGTTAAAGAAAAATTATTGTGAGAATATAAAATTAAAATTTGTTTAAAAATTAGTTGCTTGGGAGTGTGATGGGGAATGGTGGGCAAAGGTGTGCAGAAGAGTATCACGGCATGGTTGGCAGATATACATATATAGTGGGGGGAGGGAAAGTGTGTAAAGAACAGTAGGTGTGGGGACGGGGTAAGGGAGGAAACTTGAGAGGAAGAGACTTCGGGTAAACCACTTCCGTTTCAAAAAATCTGTCAGTTTTAAAATTCCAGCCCCCCGAGTACCTGACATAAAGAACTTCGTTATTATAAAATATTGAAATTAGTCGATTAAACATTGTATATCCAAAAAATCATGAAAGATTTTTTTTTATCTTGTATTAAATAAAGTAACTAGTTCGACACTTTATGAAACTTTACGTACTTTATGAAGCGTTTGTAACTAATGAAACTTTTAAAAATACTACAATTGCAATGGGTTCAATAGACAATGAAATCGATGACATTGTCAAAAAAGCAATTGCTGTTATGTTTTTATATCAATGAGGACAAATTTTTTGCTTGGTTTTTAATTTCAGAGAACGTTCAAGATGATTAAACATGGAATGAATACAAAGAATTTTTTACGCAGAGTTTGCTTAATAATAACTCGATTTACGTAGTTATTTGCTTGTTTTGACGTCATTATTGATTAAATTATAATTGAGTGAGCTCCCCCCTGCTCCCCCTCAGCTTTTTCTCTACCTTCTCCTTCACCCCCCGCCCCCCAAAATACTTGTTTATAGAATGTTTCACTATCATAAATGTTAAAAAATATACGTAATTTAGTACCCAAGTCATACCTCGATTTTAGGGTTTTTTAAGTCACTGATTATAGGTCTCCCTCTGTCTATTCGCTCCTCTTTACTCAGTATATGTCTCTGAAGTACCATTATTTGTTTAACTCGATTGAACTTTTACATTTTGAATCTTTTTCTGGTCCATATTTACTTTGCTCAAATATAAAATTCTTGATTACCTAAGAACTTTATTAACAAAAAGACAGAATTCAGGAGAAATTATGATTAAATAGACAAACATAATTAGGCTCTTAAAACAATAGATCATTTTGTTAGCTTAATGTTGTGACATTTCATGTGTCGTTTTAACCCATCTGTTCTTTCAAAACCTTTTCCATATTTTTCACATATTTGTTTTGCATGGTTTTTATGAATTAACATACGTCTGTTTAAATGTGACGATCTTCAAAGTTACATATTTTTGAGTTACTGAAAAATTTCTTGCTAAAAAATATTTTTAATTTCTGATTAATACTTGAATCCAATTTGAGTAAAAATTCTTTTTGAATTCTTACATCTTAATAAAGCAACGTATAATTATCCCTTAAAAAATAAAGGTTTCTTAATAAACAATCCTAAGGAATCAAGAATCTGTTTTTCTCATTTGTTGATAAACATAGAACATGCTAATACAAAGAGAAACTGTTTTCTATAGAAGACCAAAGGTAATGATAATGAGGTGCCAGTATTCAATGTTATTCTAGGAATATAAACTTTGCTTTTTTGTTTTCCCGTTACTATTTCTACTTGTATATTATATTTAAATAATTTTGTTATTTTTAATCTTGTGCCTCCACAGAGACCGTCTAATTTACTTAAAGTTCTTATTAAGACTACTATACCATTTATTTTTAAATTTAATTTGTGTGGTGGAAGACCTTCTCTTATATAATTAAAAAATTTTTTGAAAAATTAATATTTATGTTATCATATCTTTTATCAACTCCTTTGTGAGTCATTTATTCTGCTGTTGTAAGCGAATTATCAGCCTGCATATATAAATACACGAGTAGTGTCGTTATTTTGTCTACTTAATTTGTTAGTAGGGGGTTAGCGTGCGGAGCGCGTAGGGGAGCGTCCGCCCTACTAGTGTATATATATCAATAATAAAAATTTTCCACGATCTAATCTTTACCTAGTCAGTTCCTTCCCTATCTTGCCTTAGGGGTACGGGATAAAAATAAATTTTATTATAAATGTACTTACGTGCTCGTAGATATGCACGCCAATTAGAATAAAATTTTGACAACCTTCTCCATTCAGCGCTCGCCACTTGCTTCTTTTATCCTGGGATTATCTACAATTGGTATCCTGATCCTGTTGGCTTCCAGGCTGTTGTCACCGCCACTTGTTGAATATGATTGGAACTGTCGTCTTGGGCCAGCTCCTCAGCTTTCCGATTCTCAAGCGTCGTATTCTCGTGGCACTGCACTATGTATGCGTCTCGGCGGAACTCTTCTTGAAACGCGTGCAATGAAAGAAAAAAGAAAATTACGACTCCTACCAGACCCACACTTAGCACTAAAACTGTTACGTAGGGAAGATGTTGGTAAGGAAGTGCGTCGCAAAAATGACCAGCACTTGTTATTTCGGAGACCTTTACTCAAGTGACTGTTATCATAGTCAAAGTAGCGCGTGTGTTTTCCTTGGAGGCTAGTCGTGTACTCTTAATTCCCGAGTGCGCAAATGTCTGACTGCCTTCGTTCTCTGACTGTTCGACTGCTTGACTGCTTGACTGCTTGACTGACTGCCTGCTTGACTGCTTGACTGCTTGACTGCCTATTTGCCTGACTGCCACGATTTGAGGCTCGCTGGGTCTTAAATTAGCTTGTTTCCGACCTGTTGATGCCTTTTTGATTAGGTATCCTCACTGTTACTAGGGAGAGTCAGTATGATATGCTTTGCATATCCTATGTTACATAACGTTTGTTATGTCATTTTTCATAAAATTGATAAAACTGCATAGTAAAATAAAGATATTGTTATTTACATACAATATTTCTATGTAACCATGAAATACTAGTGGGGAATTGGAGCACACAGTGTGCAGGAGGTCAAAGTCCTACTAGTTCATACATAAAACATATAAAAAGAATTTCAGGCCAACGATGATGTGAAGGTCAATTTTTGTCAAAATCTGTCCAGTTTGTAAAAGAATGTCTTATATGAAGAACATATATATAACAATCACCACCTACAGTGTCTATTATTTCTTGACTTTTTTTTTGTATACCTTTAGAAGTTTCTTCATTTTATAATATAACTGAAATTCATGTTTTGTACACCAAAAAATCATGATATTAACACATGCCACCATACATGACATATTCTGTTTTACTTTCAAAATCTTGTGTAGCTCGGAAATTCAAATAACATTTAAATGAGACTGAAATCTATAAAAAGAATAAGAAATCTTCTTATGTCTGGTGGCACGCGTTAACTCCAAAATATTTGGCATTTAAGGAAATGGATTTAAATTTTAGAATATAAAGACGAAATCACAAAGAATACATGACCAAAAAATCAAAATAGGAAAATGACGGACTTTTTACTTACTTTATGCATTTAAAAATAATTAATTAATGAACATGAACCTGTTCCTACAATACTTGTGTTAGCTGACGATCCAGGTGTATTTTGTTGACGAGCTCTGTTATTATTCATGGGGAATTCTATAAAAAATTATTCGTTTATATTACAAACTTATATTTAAACAAAAAAAAAAAGACAAAGAAAAATGTGTATTTATTACTATTATAAATTTAAAAAAAAGATTTTTTTCCATGGGATGTTCTATCAAAAATGGTCTATTTCTTTGCCATAGTTAGACATTATTATCATTTTTTTTATTTTATTATTAATAAAGTGATGTAAGCTTTGTAATGTGAGTTGATTTCAGATTACGCACAAAGAAATAAAACAGAGAAAAAGAAAGGAAATCCTATTTTATTTTATATTCTATATCTCTACTTTGTTGGCTACTAGAATAAGCGAAACTAACTGTATTAAGTTTGCTTATTATTATATTTCTTTGTATGTCGTTCCCTTTTTGAAAGAATCCCGAGGGACAATATGTATATATAGTTGGAAGATAAAAAGAATTATTACCTCCTTCAAGGCAAAGGACGAAACAGTAGGTGTTAAAATAACACCAGTCATCCTCTTGATGATGAGTCCTCTTAAACATGGTTACTGACCCTTGTTCTTCCTTATTTGTCAGTTGATACAGGTGAACGCCTTAAATTTTTTGATCTTGATGTGGTACTACACTATTTGTGCTTCCCAATGGTCATCCATAAATTCTGATATATCACGGGTAAAAAAGAGAAAAAAATATATTGACGCCTACCCCATACTTAGCATGAGAACTGTTACGTGAGATTACAAAAGCTCGGAGTGCTTAATAACAAAATGGCAGTTAAATTTAGTTAATCACTTTATTACTTTCCCTTGAGAGAAAGCACTTAGCGGTTCCAAGTTATTTGTTGCGACTACCCTCTTTCTATTCCCGGCATTCTTGAGCTCTGTGACCACTGCTGCCGGCCTTTTCATGCTCTTTCCTTCCCCACTCGTCCACCTTTGTTTTACTAATAGCTGAGGCCCATCCTTTGCAGTATGTCTCATACTGTACGAGACAGGTTCTTTAAAATGCTTAAAAATATTATTTACAATTATAACTATAAAATCTCATGCATAGATGATTAAAAATTCTGTTTTGGCCATCACTGAAATATTTGAAAATGTTTCCAGATCGATATACGTATAAGTGTGGGGTAGGCGTCAATATATTTTTTTTTTTTTTTACCCGTGATATATCAGAATTTTTGGGTGACCATTGGAAAGCATAAATAGTGCAGTACCACATCAAGTGCCAAAAATTTGAGGCGTTCACCTGTATCCACTGACAAATAAGGAAGAACAAGGGTCAGTAACCATGTTTAAGAGGACCCATCATCAAGAGGATGACTGGTGTTATTTTAACACCTACTGTTTCGTCCTTTGCCTTGAAGGAGGTAATAATTCTTTTTATCTTCCAACTATATATACATATTGTCCCTCGGGATTCTTTCAAAAAGGGAACGACATACAAAGAAATATAATAATAAGCAAACTTAATACGGTTAGTTTTGCTTATTCTAGTAGCCAACAAAGTAGAGATATAGAATATAAAATAAAATAGGATTTCTTTTCTTTTTCTCTGTTTTATTTCTTTGTGCGTAATCTGAAATGAACTCACATTACAAAGCTTCCATCACTCTATTAATAATAAAATAAAATAAATTATAATAATGTCTAACTATGGGCAAGAAATAGACAATGCAGGATATGATTTATACGATACGTTTTTGATGACACAGGAAGATTCAGACACAATAACGGTTATGCTTGAACCCGACCCCTAATCGTATGCACTTTGGAAAAAGATGGATAAGAAAAATCGAATTCTTATGCTTAGAATATTTAAAAATATAAAACCAAAAATTTCTTTTAAGAAAAATCCTATTGCAAAATTAGGAGAGGCAACAAATGGAACAGCAAAAATAGAAAGGTTGAAAACTGGAGCAGAACAATTAAAATTAAAGATGAATGCGAATAAAGAAAAAATATTGGTAGACAGGAGTTGCAACCAAGTAAATACGGAAGGGCTAGATAGAACGAGTTGTCAGGTAGAGTATCCCAAAAGAAAAAAACAAGAAAATACAAGTGTTGAACAACCTTTTATCCCATTCTGCGATTGGTCACCTCTGCATCCAAATGACAAGAATTATAACTACTATACGTCAAGCAAGAGGACAAGTAGGCTAAGGTTTGGATACGAAGAAATTCAACATGTACGCAAATAAAGAATACCCTTTCCCTTTATTTAAGTCACTAATTAAACCGCAGATGAATAAATAGTCAGACTTTTCCAGAAGATACAGGATAACATACAGAATGACCCTTAGCGTGAAACTTTGCAATTTCTCCCTAGTAATAGGCAGCAAGCAGATGTACCGTTGTCTTTAGGCGTGAGTTTTTTTATCTTAGGCTACCTTAACAACGCAGTAAATGACATACCACTGTATAATAGATACCACATGCAGTTTCCCTTATTCAAACATATGCTCAAAATAGTAAAGTCAACAATACCCGTCCCATACGAAAAATGTTTTATAGGACTTTTGTAGTAAATTTTGAGGCTTAGCAGACGATCAGTTCTGCATGCGACTGTCATTATTTAACTCCGTTCACAAGCTTCTGTTGGCTCTCTCTCAGAGATTTGGTAACATGGAAGGAGTAGAGGTACTTTCAGTGGAGCTGAAGACTGTTATCCAACGGGACAAGTAACAAATCATAGAATAAAGTGAGCTAGTTCATTAGTCGCACAATGGGATTATGATGGCACATAAGGTGAATCCATACTTGACGAAGGTCAAGAAAGAAGTGTCAAAAAAAAAATCAGATGGCGAAGTAGTGAGACAGTTTTCGTACGGCTTAGAGGCTTCGTATAACTGGAATGTTGCAAGGTTCCAGATAAAGACGTTAGAGGAGGCTATTGAAGCAGTCATTGCTGTAAATAACGAATTAAGTCTGCGCCAGACAATGATAAATCAAAAGACGAGATGCAGGGCAAATAACGCTGAAAGATGGTGTGATGCCATGGTGGGTCTTATGAGCAGTTGAAAAGTCAGATACAAACGAGTGGAATGGTGTGGATGATGTAAAATATTGTTATATTGTCAAAAACATGGCACACGTTTTACTAGCGAATGTGAAAAATTGTGGCTGGATGCTGAAGAAGAAGAATGATACGATAGAAATGGGGTATAAAATGATTATTAAGGTCGGTATGAAAACGATAGGAATTTGGATAGATAGCAAGAAAAGTATGGGAAAGTCCCATGTTATTAAGACAATCACTAATAATAATATTAATTATGGTAGGAACAATTATAATAACAGAAAAGAAGGTCATGATAATAATAGATATGACCAAAGGAAGGGTAAATATCGTGACAGGCGAAATAACCAGTACTGCATCTAAAATAATCGTAGGGATGTTTATAGGGGAAATAATTTTAATAAAAAAATTCGGGGGTAAGCAACTTGAAAACCAGGCATTTAAGCACTTGCAGGATGTTTGATGCGATTCCCAATCGTCAAACGTAACAGCCCAATAAATGAAGAAACTCACAAGAGAAATTTAAGAGCTTTCGAGAAGGGTGTGGATAATAGTAAGCATAAAGTGTTAGAAACGTATGCCACGACATGTAATGATGAGGCAGTTGCTGACAACAAATAATTGATGGATACTTCGTTGGAAAGCAAAGGAAATAATATACGCTTCTTGCCATGTCACTCAAAATACAATAAAAAAATAATCCATGGAACCTGAACGCAACAAAAAGGCTATAAAAAAAATGATGTGAGAGTGAGGAAAATGATTCTAAGGCTAAGTAGGATGATGAGCAGCAGTTATTTCCCACGATAAAAATAAATTTATCTGGGAAAGGATAGACACCACCTACAGTAATTCTAAGAAGCCCTTATATAAACGAAGGTGCAACATTTTATGCAGGCACGGAAATTTCAATTATCAAGGAGAATCATCTCGATCTTGGAGTATCGTTAAACGGTAGGGAAAAATTAAAATTAAAATGCGTAACGCACGAAGCTTGCCAAAATTTGGAATCTATAAGATTATCCGTGGAAGATTTTATGTGTACCCTATATGTGGTCCCCCATGTATTATGTTTGGTAATTTTATTGCAACGAACAACAATGGTAGGGTGTATGCCAAATGTTTAAACACAACAAGAAGCATTAGAGAGGGCCTTTATATAAATGGTTAAAGCAGCTAAAAACCTTGGAGAAAACAAAGAGCTAGGCCATAAAATAAGAAACGATGTCAGCTGCATATGCGTGAAGAATAATATCGCGGAAAACAGGGGTTGTAACAAGGATGGCCCTGACAATGAAAATACTTAGAGACTTGAGAAAAACATTTAAACATTCGGCTTCAGTTACAGAAAAGCTCGAGTCGACAGAATAAGACAGTCAGTTGATACATGGGAATGCAACGAAGAAGAGAAAAAACATTTGCAAGGCTTATAGAAGTTAACCAGTATGTTTTTGAACAACTGAAATTGACAAGTTTTCTTAAACATAGGACAAACACGACAACAGATAAACCTATAGTAACGAAGTGTATAGATATCTATCAGCTGTGAGAGAGCAAATGAAAGTTAAAATTAAGAATTTACTCGAACAAGGCATAATAGAGCCTTCAGAATCGCCATACAGCTCGGACACGTGGATCGTACAAAAAAACGCAGGACTAGACGGCGAAAAACGCTGGAAAGTGGTAACGGATTTCAGGCAACTCAACGAGATAACAGTACGCAGTTGTCACCCATTTCCTTGTCAGAGTGATATACTGGCACATCTGGTGACAACACGTGGTGGACTTGAAGCAGGGATTTTTTCAGATGAAGATATATAAAGATGATGCCCGTAAAACAGCGTTTTCGAGACAGGATGGGCACTACCAGTACAAGAGAATTCCTATGAGTCACACAAACTGTCCTAATACGTTTTTACGAGCAGTAATACTAGCACTGGCAGGGCTGCAAGGCCATGAGTTAGAGGTATATCTAGACGATAGAATGGTGTTAGCGTCGAATCTTAAGGAGCATTGCAACCGTTTCATGAAATTGTTAAGTACTCAAAATACTTTTAATAAACACATGTTTCACAAATCTAATATTAAACTCTTTGACACCTAATTATTCAATATGTATTGCTTTTACTTTTATAATAAATACTTATCCTAATGTAGTGAAAGATACATGCCATTATCCTGACATTTTGTAATACTCGCCTAATAGCCTTAATAGTTGCCCTTTCGAAATCCATCATTAAATCGCAAAGAAATAATGTAACCGGAAACCCCTGTGTAACATAAATCAGCTCATTATTTTTTCTTAGTCCTATACATTTTATAAAAGATGGTTATCTTTATAAGACAATACACTGAGAGAAATATTTTTATAAATTTTAGAGTAAACTCACATAAAAATTACCGTGCAGAACGGTAATCTTGGGACTAGAACGTCACTACGGACTTTTTACCTAACCTTAACAATTCTTACCGTTACGCCCAGTAAAAATCATCAGGCACCCAACAAAAGCTTTCTTCACAACTCATGACCAAAAATTCACACTAGGTATAACAGAGACAACGGTTAACATAATTAAATGGCATTGTATTTGAAACAACAAAAGTTATTATAGTTAAAGTACTTTTTGATCGACCGATATACATTCTTTAAAAATCTTGTGGATATTGTACTGTTAGCTTACAATACTAAATCAGCTTAGGTTAAAACTGTTTGAATGAATTTAATTGATGCATTTAAATTACTGTACATAAGTATTTGTAAAAAAAATGGTACAATGTCCAATTGGTTACATTAATAAAACAAAAAACAAAAAAACCAGGTGTTGGTCTCGGGATCCACGACTGACGTGAAACATTAAAAAATATGTTATTAAGCTCGGCAGTATTGGCTTGTCTATGATGAAAATAATAGTTTTCGTCAGATAAGTGCCATCGTCTCGAGGGCTATTTTGTGGCCCAAAGTACTTGCGAAATAGGGACGTGAGGCAGCCATGGAGCAATGGCGCTTATATGGAGAGTTCTATTTCTTCTACCGAGTGCACACCATCTTCTTAAAAATCCGAAAGGTAGAAAAAGTATTTATTTTTTAAGTGAAACTTTTTACATTGGGTCGTGAATAGACCATGAGAGAAAATGCATGACAAGAAAACGTATCCACCGACCCTGTGGCCCAAACCCTCTCCTCAATCTCCTCTCTTATACACTTCATCCCGCTCTACTGCTCTCTTTCGAAGCGCACGCCACTCTACTGTCTACCGTTACGTCTCTCTCCCGCATGTAAGCCGCTTTATACCTTTCCCTCACGCTGGTACTATACCTATATATGTATACATAATATGTAATAGCTATGTTAGTATGTATGTTTCTAAATTAGCAGTAAACCAATGCGTTTGCTTAAGCTGAGGTACAAGTATGGAGAAACGAGAAAAGAAGAGAAAAACAACAACTGTACAAGAGGCAAATTATACGTATGTATTTCGTATACATATATTCGTGTTGCACGTCCCAGTCATTGCAAAGATGTTAATACGTATATATTTATGTAAAAAAACGTGCACAAAGTATTGAATGTGTATGAAATAACAATCTTACCTTTAAAAAGAAGAAAATAGCTATAAGTATACTGTTTTCCTTAATCTCAATCAGATAGAGTGGATTATTTTACTTTTATGGTAGCCATAATGCACGAATAGAAAATCTTAAATAAAAGGTATTTTTATCCCGCGTAACTGAACAATAGTACCTTTTTTGGGGCACTACGGTGAAAATTTTTGTTTCTTTCTGCATTACATGACCGAAAATTCATACATATATAAATACATACATCATAGAAAATATGGTACTACTTAGAATGTGGAAAAACCAATTATAATGATATTTTTTTTTGTTCATTAACATATAAGCAACGAGGATGAGAAAGAACAGTAATGATATACGGCGAAGAGTATCTTTACTACCTACCTACACAAAGATAAGATACATAGATCTTTTTATAAACGTTTGTGTTAATTTTTTGTCTTTTTTTGAACTTAGATACCTGTTTACTGTACGTAGTTGCGCACGTGCACGACTTTCGTTGGGTTGGCTCTTTGCTAAAGACGGGTTAAGATGGAGTTTCAATACACACAATTAGAAGCTTAATTTGCAATGACATTACTGGATAGCGTTAATGAATCAAAAAATTTTAATAATTTCAAAAATCACCACTCAATAAAAAAATGTCTGTAATAACAGTTAACTTAGTGTGCTCATATTATATAACAGATCATTAGTATTTATACAAGAGAATAGGATACATCAAAATAAGTGTACACTAATGAAAAATAGCACTAATTTGAGAAAAAAATCTGATGTCAGTGGTGATATGAGGTATAAAAAATCCCTTGTACACCTTCGGCTTACCTTTTTTTTCAAATGCAATAAATGACATTTGGAGTGGCAGTAACTAGAAGGCTGCTACCCTAGTAGCACATCGTAAGTTTTGGAAAGCATGCACTTCTTACACAATTATTACGTAACTACGTAAGAAGTGCGTAAGAAGGGCACTGGTCTGCTTCCTAAAACTTATGATGTGCTACTAGGGTACTTTGTACTATTTACAGAATTTGAAGCATACGTTTGACCTACAAAAACATATGACTATAGTAGTACTTATATGCAAAATGTATAAAAATGTGTTTTATACAAACCTATCTAAGAGTTCTGCTGTATTTCACGGTAATACTGTAAACATAACTGCCTCAGGAAAGCTCATGAAAAAACTTTTTTTAATTTCATGTTATATACTAGTTAAATAGCTACATTTTTACCTTTTCTCTTACTAATTGTTTCTCTTAATGATAATTTTGTATATTTTCTGTAAAAATAATAGCATTACGGGTTGGAAGTATGTCAATTGATATCTTAGTTACGGATTATTAAACAACAATGCTCATGTTATGCATACCAAACGTTTTACTCAGAAGTTATCCGTCTAAATTCAAAAAAAAAATTTTTGACTAAAAGCCCAAAACAGTATCGTTTTATAGTACGGCTATTATAACTGGCTTTGATACTTATTAAATTAAGAATTGTTACACAGAAATTTATTTACTAGTACAAAAAAACAGCTGATCATGAAAATATATGCAGCTTAATAATCTGATGTTTATGTAGACGAGTACCGGCAGGAGAAAATGTTAGAGTATCATAAGGGTAATTTAAAATAATAACGTGCAATTCTTTCCAATATTTTGATACTCTGAGAATCAATTTCTTACAAGGATCGATTCTTTTACAAAAAGATCTGGACCAACTTATTTATGACTTAAAAGTATCTCAAGACGTTCTTAGGACAACAAAACTGATTTTTTTAAGTGTCCAGAAGAGCGTTGTGGAAATAATTAAAGAAACCTACCTCATTAACTGAGTTGATGTAAATTGCATTACCTTATAACAGTATTTTCTTAAAAAATAACGCTTTTCATTACAAAATAAGACTTTACTACAATTCTTTGAATTTTAAGAAATAAAACGTAAAAATATGAGTTGATTGATTGGCAACTTGAATAGAGAAAAGTGAGTAAGATTTTAAATAAAGATAGAAAAATCGTAGATAACGTTTTTCTCAGATTTTGTAATCATTTAATTTATACTAATTTTCTTATTTCGATAAGATAAGAGCTTTAAAAGAGGATAAGATCTAAATAGAGGTTAAAACCAAACCGTAAACTAAAAGTATAAAATTGAAATTTCCTTGGCATAGTGTTAGTAAAGACATGACACTTATTGATGATACTATAGAATTTAAATGAAAATCAAGTAGGAAGAGTATCACAATTTATACTATTTAGTAAATCTTTAAAAAAATAAACAAATGATTAAAGTGCTCACGATTTATTAAACTTGTAAAATAATTTTTCGTCATCCCCGACAGTAAACTTTGTTGTTTATGTTCGCTTGTTGTTAGAAAATTTTTTGATCTACACGCTGGTATTTTTATTTTTCCTGTAAATCAAACTGTTAAAACAAATAAGCAAAATGAACTTTGAAACACAATTTTACACAATTGACGTTAACAGACCACTCAAAAATAATTATAACTATTTCTTTTGAAATTGGTGGGCTCAATTGTATGTAATATAAAAAACGCCCAATTATAAATCAATTTTCTAATTTAGAAGCTTCTCGATTGGTGTCCATAAATAATAAGAATGAAGATTGGATTGGTGTGCTGCATAGCACAATCGACAAGGTCCCTGACTACTAATCTTAAACATGTAGTTTAATTTTTGGAGGCAGTATAATTTGAAAATTTTATTCACACATATAAAATATATGATATATAATATATATATGGGTACGTGTATGTATATGCTACTATCGGCCCCCCCGTGAGACTTACTAAATGGAACACCGCATGTGAAACGTTTTCAGTTAAAAATCTATATCAGACACTTCTCGGAACAAAAATCTTCTTATTAAAAACATATTTGTTCGGAATCCATACAGTTTATTTGGTTAACTAATAAGGTGTAAAAATTTAAAAAAATGTGATTATGCTGAAAAGTACCGTAGGTTCGTTATGCCGTAAAATAATCGTTGGCCATAAGTGGCCGTTGATTTTCAGTTTCTCCCGTATAATTTACAAAAAGGGCTTTTTTTGCTGCTGTTAGGATTTAAAACTTGTAAACAATGTATATTAAAAAAAAATTTTTTTTCTCTTATCTCAAAACTTCATTACCAGAGCAATGGAGTCCTGGAGCTTAATCTCTACATTTTTCATCGCCACAAAAATGCAAATATATTTTTAACTTATTTTAAAATCTGATAAATTCAAGAGATTACTGTGAGCATACAATAAAAAGCTGATCTGTCTCGTAATGGATTCTTTATTTGTCGATTTTGACGTTGGTGTTCCAATCTCTATAAATTTTCTGCGTCAGTTTCTTGACGCCTAAAATTGTATTCACTAGATACGTTTGAAATTTTCCTTCCAATTCACCCACTTAGGACTTTTGGCATGCTTGAGACCTTTGTTACCCCTAAAGTCTAAATTCTGTCAACTTTGCTAAGTTCTAATATGTTTGTTGGCAAGGTTATTTGACGTCCAGTGGTCCTAAAAAAAAACGGTGAGCGTCATAAGTGAACTCTTTTTTGACTGAAGTTAACAGCAATTGTGACTGCCTGAATACCTCAGGGTGATCTTTTTTGGCCTGCTGTTGAAGCCCCAGACTGATCAGGAGAAAAATTACAAAGTCCGAAGCTTCGAAGCTAGTTGTAGAGATCTTTCCCAACATCTCCTGGTATACCGTCGAAGACACTGGTGTCTAAAGCACTTTTTTTTTGCAGACTCAGTTGTTTTGATGATCTAAGATCGGGAGGTTCGTGATTCTTGCCCGTTGGAAACTATTCCGTTGGCTCAAAATTTTTTTCCCTTCATGTCTGTTACGTTCACCCAGCGCAGACCTTGAAAAGGATAGGTGATTCATGGTTGAATGCTTAGAGTCGAGAGGATAATAAATGGTCGTCGGTCACCAGGGTTCACAGCCTTGCGAAAAACAATTCCACTTGTGATGACTGCCAGTGAATGACTGACTTGGTGTAATAGTGGCCGTCTTTAGTTAACATAGTCTTTTAGTCAACGACTCGCTTCCGGAACTGGTATTAAAAATGTATTTGTTGACAAGGTAGCTTAAGCTTAGGTGGCCCTTAAAAGAATTGATGAGATTGATGGTTAAGTAGGGAACGTAAGTACTTGTAATGTCCCTGAAAAAGGCCAGTGGTGAGACTTTGAGCTATTCCTTATTATTATTCTTGATGATAACGAGCTGGCTGCAGGTAGATTAACTCTTACCCTTGAAGTCTCTATGTACGGAGACCGTGATGGAGGAAGGTACGCCACTGACCAAAGAATATCTCGTCTTCCGGTCGTTCCCTGGATAACCAACCACTCATCGTTAGTTGGGAAAGTGGGCCTGGAGAACACCTTCTCTGTAGTTATGCCGTTGGGACGACCACTGAGAAGAAAGCCATTGTGGCTGTCTGTGCCTCTTAGGGCTGTCTTCCCTGGCTTACATTTGTAGTAAAAAATTCTCTGACGGCACGAAATTGGATGATGGAGTGGACACATAATTCTGAACTATTAGAGCAGGTTGTGCTCTGGCTAGACATGTATCTTGGTATTCCGCCGGAGACGTTATCGGTTAGAATAATTTTTATTGGTGGCACTCGTCATTCCTGGAGGTTTAAGGGTGAAACTAGACCTAGGCTACTTGCCCATTGGAGAAGACTGTCGTCGGTAACCAGGATACCCAGCTGCTCGACTATCATCTACATTCTCGATGCAGCTCGATGAATTGCCACTAAACGACTGCTATAATTTTCGAGACGCTTTGGCGTATTATCATCACACTTGTTTAATTCTGTTAGAGGTAGCTTCGATTTCATGTTGACGCCACCGAGCAGATCCTACTGAACCATGGTAAAAAGCTGGCGTATTTTTTCAAAGTTTTGAGCTTATTTATTGCTATTGTTATTATATACTTTTTTATATAGCTATAATAATACGGGTAGTACACTTTACAAACGAGAGGGGTGGCAGGAGGTGCGTGGAGATAGAGACGGAGAGCTAAGCTGAGCCGATTTTAACCGGAGATCGTGCCATCGCATGGGTCGCTTCATTGCGTTTATTAAACTCCCAAGCGCGCCAATAGATGTTTCACATCAAACACGCACACGCTAAACCAAGCGACGCTAAGTATGTTTTAGATATACTAATATTGTATTAGGTACAGAGGTTTGGGAGCAATGACACAATATGCTTCTATAATCTATAGCCATACCTGCTGTATGCGCGAACAGTAAGAGAGTGGATGGGGGATCCTCCAGCCGTGTTCTTTGATTCCTTTTACTCTCTCATTCATACACTTCTCCTGTTCAACATGCTACGTACCCAATGTATATCTATAAATTTTTTGTAACGCTTTTTCTTTACGGTCACCATGCATCGCTCACGTTTACTCACCGTGCTTACGCGCGCCTACAGATGTTTCACATTAAAAAAAACTTTAAAAAAATCTTCAAAAATGATTACAGTGACACTGTTCTACACTCAAGTAGTTAAAAAAAATGTTTTAACTCATCTTGTACTGACAATAAATACGTTAACTGTAGTCCCTATTTTTTAACAGTGAATATTTTCTCGTGAGTTGTAAGGTGACTTTTGTTGAGCCCCGATAATTTTTACAGGGTGCAACGATAAAAATTGTTAAGGTTTGGTGAAAAGTTCGGAGTGACGTTTTACTCTCACAGTTGTCGTTCTGCACAGTAATTTTGATGGGCATTTACTATAAAATTCATAAAAAATTTCTCTCAGTGTATGCATTTTACTGTATGCTTGTATCTATGTATTTTTAGTATTATTATACAAATTTCATTTTGAATAAAATAATGATAACGGTAATAATTTAAGTTATTGTAGCTCAATCGAATGATACAAGTATATAAAAATATTTAGAAAAAAATAAAATTATTTTGAATGGATAATATTTGAACAAATAATTTCTTCACTTGTTATCAAAATGTTAAAAAGAAAAGAAAAATCAAATTATGCAACTTTATTAATTTGTTTTAAGTTTGTTACGATTCTACGTATCCTTTTATGTAATATTAATTAAATGTTTTTATATTATTTTATATTCCATAACTAATTTTAATGGATTCCGTTTATTTTGTACAGAGGTAGATATGATAAGTTAAAATACGATTAACTTAAAGAAAAAGACATGTTGCAAATCCTCTGAGTGATTATATTAAAATTTATCTTATTTTCTAAGCGATTCAAAACAGGATTACGAAAAATTTTAATAATCTGTAGTCTTACAAATCAATAATTAAAATTTTTTCGAAATAAAAAACACACTTATTCTATCAGATGAATTTTATTTTTAAACACTTTTTTTTGGTGTAAATTGTTAGAACTAAAGTTTAATTATAGATAAAAATTATTATTTTGGAATAATTCTTACTCTAATACATTTCAAAGCTATATTAAGATTTTACATTAAATAAATGATCTCTAAAAAGTTATTCTACAAATAGTGTCATAACACTAATTTTCTTCAAGAAAATTAGTCAGATGCATCTATATGAGTAACTCTACCAAACTTTTAACATTTAAATTTTCAGGAAAAAAAGATATTAAGGTACGCTAGTACAAGATATTTTGCCTACCTCTAAGCACTTTTAATTGTTGACAAAAATGAGATTTAGTCATGTTGCTTAATACTTTTTTTATTAAAATCTATAGAACCATCAACAAATCATTGGCACTTTTATCCAACTTATTAATTTAATAATAATGAAACTGATTAATTAAATAATAATGATAAAAATCTGGAAAGGCTTATTTGGAAAGTCTCTATGATAACCGTTGATTATTCCTTTTAATTTCTTTACTCACTGAGGATTGTTTTATCTACAAACATTGGTTGAAATCAACAGTTACACGATCGTTAAAAGTTTGGTAGAATTACTCATATGCCAAATCAGAAACATGTCCAAAAGCATTTATAAGACTTTGTTTAACGTAACTTATAAACATAAGTGTAATAGTTCTGTCTTATTCATAAATATTTGTAAGCATTTTGGTTACTTGTTGGTTACATTCTCCGCACAATTTTGTCCGTACGATAATCATACAAATAACAATACATTAGTTGAAACTTGAAATTATATTTATAATCTAGACATAAAAACATCAAAATCACTAAATCTTGTCTTTTTATGTACATCGTGTACATTTGCTTTAAGTCATGGGGTTCACGGGGCAAAGTGTGCAAATAACATCATAATCATGCAAAATGGAATTATATTTCTTTTTTTTACGTAACTGATTGTGTAAAATGATGATTATTTAATTAATATTATTGCGTCTACTTTTAAAGTAATTTCATAATATTTTTTTGACACTCTTTGGTTTATTTGTTTAAGTTTGTTTGCATACTTGTGCGAATACGTGTGGAAGTTAAGGCCTTTATATAGCCATCCTTCCAATGGCTGTATACCTTTTTTCTTTGCTACGCGCATCGTGTCAAAAAGTTGTATGTATCATACATGCAAAAAATACAAGACTAAATACGTGTGTGATCATATTTTCTTGACTGTCAGCATAATTCTAATATTGTCTATATATATATATATATATATATATATATATATATATATATATATATATATATTGTTACAGAAGAAGCTTCGGGAGTTCTCGTATAGATGTGTCCAAAATATTGTAGTTAAAAGCTCTGCTGAAAAGGTAGAGCAGGAGCTCGAAACCCGATCAAGTAAGGATCCGTGAAACTTAACGCTGATCGCTCAGCTACGAACGCCATCAAGAGTGGCTGTATTAATTTCACTCTTCGATGCACTCTATTATGTCGTCAGTTGTACGCCAGTTTGCAAACACACGGGTGCTGACTTGACTAAACCAAGCCACGTCCATGACTATATATACATAGAAAGTGATTTATGCAGACTTTACGTGCTTTCAAGATGTATATTAATAACATGGTAGAATCATGTGGACGTCCGCATTATTCCACTTTTGTCCTCATAATTACCCTTGCATACATGTGATTGCCCGCAAAAGTCACCTCTGTATACACATATGTATATATATTGTCATAAATATCACCCTTATATAAACTTGATACGGGGAGTTCTGTCTTTTCGTGGTTATGATATAGCTAGATTTAAAAGGTTATTTACTCAACCTTCTTAAACTAGGCGATACTTCCAAGGTTATTATTCTTTTTAACGATTATGTAACTTTTTAATTTATATGTATAGTTGTATCATGCCATATATATGCATGTAAGAAATAATAAATGCTACATTGTTTTAAAATAATATTAACACAAACAAAATTGAATGCACTGAAAACTTGATGCTTATTAGTAAATTAAAACAATTTAATGATCATTATACTACGATTTTCAAGATATAATTTAATAATATTGTTTACATAATGAAACGTGAATTCTATATTTCATTAATATGTATAAAGTCCATTTATTTGCCTCTTTGCTGGTGTGAAAAAAAACATAAAGATAATTACTTTTAAAACATAGTATAATTAAATCTATTCCCAGGATGGGTGATTTCTACTTAATTGAAAATAGTATAATGGGACAAGAACAATTGTGTAGAAAGGCTGTGGGGACAAGAAAAATGGTGTGGGGATCTGTGGTGGGTCTATGGAGGGACAAGACAAATAGTATAAAGAGGCTGTAGTGTGGCTGTGAGTGGTTTTAGAAGAAAGTGCAAATTGTTAATTTAATAAAGAAAACGGTTAAATTTTAGCTTATTTGTGAGGAGACTGTGGGTGGTGTGTGGGGAATGTAAGGGGGCTGTGGAGGGGTTGTGGGGGTATATGTGACCGTGGTTTGATTCCCAACCAGTGCGACTTTTTGGGTAAGTACCTCTGTGATTTTTTCATGTGCTTTTTACTGCAATGCTTCTTGAAGAGGGTTTAGGCAACCTTCTCGCAGCAAAATTGCCTAATTTTCCCCTACCTCGCTCCCAGTAATGGGAGGCCTCCCATCCCTTTCCTTGTCCCTGTCCCAAGTGCTAAGTGCCCATAGTAGTGCCCTTATTAAAAGGAGCTGGACGTAGAGCACTATAATATAAAAAAAAACTATACGTACATCAAAATACCTTGTTATTTATTTGTTTTCTCGCTGTTTTGTCTATTTAATAACGTCCCCTTCCATACCCTTCAATCCACTACCATCCTTCTCCATCTCTCTCCATCTTCCATGCATCTACAATACAACCCCTAGGCATCTCCCATTAATCCCCGTTCATCCTTCTCCACCTTAGAGATGGTCGGGCTGCAGACTTATATACATCCAGCTCCTTATAAGGACACTACTAGTTTAGGCGCCAGGTAGGGTCCCGTGGCCTTTTCAATTAGAACGGACCCACCAAGGTTTTTTTAATGTATTTTTGCCTGCTGAACACGATTATCGATGGTGGGTCGCGATCCGGATGGACAATTTTTTTTTATCAACAAATTTTATAAACAAATTTAAATTATTTATTTTTTTGGAAAAAAAAAAATTTTTCCTATTCTTTAGCTCATTTTGAACAAAAAAGTTTATATACACCATATGCCTAAACCCAATACTTTTCCCGTAAAAAATTCGACAACTTTCAAAAAATGCGTTTTTTGCTATTTTCAATAGCTTGCTACTTAAAGCCCGATTAATATTTTTCAACTCAACACCTCTCAAATTGTGAGCCAAACATAGTATTTAAAGAATACGTAAAGACCAATTGATTTCATTTGGTTGTTCTTATCCAGCGAGCTTGACGGTCTGTGCCTTTTTAATGTGACCGTACGGCCTCGGCGCAATACAATATATTCTGGCATTAAATGTTTGTTATCTGGACAGCCATACATAGATTGTTTTTTATGTATTTTTGCCTGCTGAACATGATTATTGATGGTGGGTCGTAATATCGAATGTGATCAATGTTTTTTTATTTACAAATTTTATAAAAAAATTGCAAAAATGTAGTTTTTTCTAAAAATAATGTTTTTTTGCTTTTGTTATATTTTTTTACTAAAAAGTTTTTAATTCTCCAGTTTATATAGGGGCTTACGGTAGTATATATATAGCTATGTAGTCAGTTTCTTGTTGTCAACAAATTAGCATAAACCAGTAATCAAAAATTTTTGATCTTATCAATGTGTGCAAAATAAAATTTAAGAAAATATAACAGGACTACCCCAAAGTATAATAATGTGATAATACGTAGTTTATTAAGGTACGATACATTTCTTTGTTTAGAATCTATTTTATAGTATACTGCATCTTGTACATATATACATACATATCTTACGAAGTTACCACAATTTTTGTTATTTTATTTTCCACTGTACTTATTTTTACATGTGTTTTCTTTTTTACAATTACAAAAAGTGCAGCACGGTATTTGTTCTGCAACACATAAGCAGGTTTTTCTACTGCATACTTTACAAGAACAAGGTTGTAATAATTCTTCGTAAGGTGGAATTAAAGTTTCAATTTTTCGTGGCATAAGGAGATCGTCACACTCTAAGTAACCAAACTCTTTCGGATCTAATTGTTTAACATCAACATTCAAACATTTAATTTGATAATATACTACGAAATATGCTCTTACAATGTGCAAATTGATAGAATTAGAGGTCGGAGGTAGATCTTCAATTAAGCACTGTTTTTGATGATGATAAGACCATACACGCAATTCATCAAAGCTATTGCATTTAGAATTTTTATTAACAACACGTACCAAATACTCTTCAGCCTTGGTGATACTTTCATTCAAATTTGACTCAGAGTAATCTGAAAAACATTGATCAATTTACTTTACTAATTGATTGTATACGTAACACAAATAAATTGTTTTCAAACGATTTTTGTGAGACAAAAAGTTTGACAAAAGAAGGGGATAGTATTAAAGACGTTGGGTTGTCTTGCATTTTTCTACTTTGAGTTAAAAAGCATGAAGCTGCTAAGTTCACAGAACAAAAATAACAAACGAATAAAGTGAATCAACTATGAGACATTCTTAAACCCCTGCATGAGCTGAAGAATTAAAAACTTTTTAGTAAAAAATTATAATAAAAGCCCCACGTTGCAGCTGTGTGAAAAACGGAAAAAGTGAATTTTTTACAGTTCACGTTTTTTTGCGGAAATAGTATGGGCTTAACAGATGTACATTATACATTATACAAAACTTTTTGTTTAAAATAAGCTCGAGAAGCGGAAAAAAATTATTTTTAGAAAAAACTACATTTTTGCAATTTGTTTATAAAATTTGTTAATAAAAAAACATTGATCACATTCGATATTACGACCCACCATCAATAATCATGTTCAGCAGGCAAAAATACATAAAAAACAATCTATGTATGGCTGTCCAGATAACAAACATTTAATGCCAGAATATATTGTATTGCGCCGAGGCCGTACGGTCACATTAAAAAGGCACAGACCGTCAAGCTCGCTGGATAAGAACAACCAAATGAAATCAATTGGTCTTTACGTATTCTTCAAATACTATGTTTGGCTCACAATTTGAGAGGTGTTGAGTTGAAAAATATTAATCGGGCTTTAAGTAGCAAGCTATTGAAAATAGCAAAAAACGCATTTTTTGAAAGTTGTCGAATTTTTTACGGGAAAAGTATTGGGTTTAGGCATATGGTGCATATGAACTTTTTTGTTCAAAATGAGCTAAAGAATAGGAAAAATTTTTTTTTTTCCAAAAAAATAAATAATTTAAATTTGTTTATAAAATTTGTTGATAAAAAAAAATTGTCTATCCGGATCGCGACCCACCATCGATAATCGTGTTCAGCAGGCAAAAATACATTAAAAAAACCTTGGTGGGTCCGTTCTAATTGAAAAGGCCACGGGACCCTACCTGGCGCCTAAACTATACTATGGGTAATAAGCACTTAGGCGAAGAAAGGGACAAGGGATAAGGAGTCCTCCCATAACATGGAGGGGGAAGGGGAAATTAGAAAATTTGTTTGTGAAAAGGTTGTGGTCACTCATCCCCTTCATGAGGAGTATTACATGGTGAAAAAGCACATATAAAAAATCACAGAGATACTTGCCCAAAAAAGTCTGCACTGGCCGGGAATCACACAACGGTCTCTCACGTACCGATACACAACCTAGCTAACTGAGCCACTGCATGCTCTTACATATAAATCTTCCTATATTACATAGTTATTTTAAGTGGATTGAGCCTCAAACCCCTCCATTTCCCTCATTCCCTTCCATCTCCACCTTACTTCTAAAAAACCTTAACATTTTAAAGAATTATTGTGTTTTGTTGGGTAGTTGTTTTTATTGCACCACTCAGTTCGAGTGTTGTACAAGAGACTAATATATTTTCAGGAATTCTTAAACATGTACGATAGTAAAATTTTTTAGAATAATATCCAGTAATAATGAAGAAAAATAAAACTATTCGTATCGCAAAATAGTAATTTCTTTCGAAAAAATTGTACATTGTAAGTTCTTGAATTATGAATTTTTATATGTCTTATTTAATTTTCTGAGCTTAAAAATCCTTTTCCACATTTTGTACAGTTTTTCTTAGTTGCACATTTACTGTAAATTTTCACATGTCTACTTAAATGTGTTGATCGCTTGAATTCTTTATTACAATATACGCATGTAATTATTCTTTCTAAACTATGTTCTTCTTAATGTCAAACGAAATTTTGTTTTAAATTTAATACAATTTTACAAGTGTTACAAACGTATGTTAATTTTCGATATGTCTTCTTATGTTTTATTATTTTTTCAGGGTTCGAAAATTTTGTTTTGCATACATTGCCGATTAATAAGTCTTACAAACTGAAACATTGTTTTTCTATTACAAGTTGTATTTCAATAATTGTGTGAGTTCAAAGATATATTTTTATCTTAACTGCATTGTGTGACCTTAAAAAATTTAATTTTCCAACTGATAATGTCTATTCATTCAAATTTGTTTTTTTGCATCAACTTTTACTTATTACATTTCCAAAAAACCTGAAAAATATTTGTGTACACATAAAAAAAAGATGATTGCTTTTTTTTTTAATTTTTCACATTAAAAAATTCAGAAAAACTTTTCATTTTTACTCCATTTCCGTCAATTCCAAATAGTGACATGCAATTTAAATAATCATTACTATAATTAACATCATTATATAAAAATTTGCAATAACATAATTTTTCATCTCTTTATTTCTTTTCAAGTGAAAATACTGCTACTTATTTTTTCGAGAAGGAGACGCACTGAAAATTCAGAAAAAAAAAATACAATCAAAAATTTTTTCCATATAACATTTGCAAAATAATGATACGAAATTGAAAATATTTCAATTATTATTTTAAAGAACATAAAGATAATGAGCTAAAACTATGTATTATTTATAACGAATCATTTTAAAGACAAACAAATTTGAAGAGGCGTTTGCTTATACATAAAACAAATAGACAAATATTGTGTCGTCAGTGTGGTAAAAATGTTTTCCCGAAGAGATGCTATAAAGTGTTACTATAAACGTATACATAAAATAAGTAATCATTAAAAAAATTAAATTTTAATTCAATGTAATCTTAATTTTAAAATGTTTTTCATTGAAATATTTTTATTTTTTTCAGAACATTTGCAATGAGTTACTTCTTCTAGATTATTTTCATGTATGATAGTAATGATAAGCTTTTATAATTTCAAAAAAATTTATCTCTTAATACGTTAGACTCTGATAATTTATAACATTTTTTAAGTAATTTGATAAAATACTTTGTAATTTATAAGTATATCGTATTTTTAAGTTACTTCATACAATTCTCTGTTAATGGTTGAAATGCGAATAGGGCGCAAAAATCAACTTATAATGAATAGTTAATTTGTCAAAAGTTCTGCTAATCTTTTCGTGTTTTTAATTACTTTACTAACTTCTAAATACGGGTAATGGAGGGAGTTGAAGGCTGAATTCATTTGAAATAGCTATGTAATATAGGGAGATATATATAAGAGCAAGCGGTGGCTCAGTTGGCTAGGTCGTGGATCAGCACGTAGGAGATCGTGGTATGATTTTCGGCCAGTGCAGACTTTTTTGAGCAAGTGCCTCTGTAATTTTTCATATGTGCTTTTTCTCCACGCAATTCTCCTCATGAAGGGGATGGGCGACCACAACATTTTTAGAACAAAATTGCCTAGTTTTCCCTACCACCTCCGTATAATGGGAGGCCTCGCTATCTTTCTTCCATTCCTTCTTCCAAGTGCTCAATTCCCATAGTAATGCCTTTATTAGGAGCTGGACGTATATATGTCTGCCCCCCCCGTAGCCGCTCGACCTAAGGTGAAATGGGACTGAGGGAGATTGGAGGGAGATGCATGGTGAATGAATGGGTGATAGAGAAGCATGGAGGGGGACGTAATGAAATATACAAAACAGCAAGAAAATAAACGAATAGAAGGTATTTTAAGGGGGACAGGTTGGGGTTAAAGGCGCATTGCGGAGGTTGGAGAGGCATGGAGGGGGTTAGAGGCTGAATCCACTCAAAATAACTACATAATACAGGAAAATACTAGTGGAGCTTCACCCTTCTGCGCGCTTCTTGCACCAACCCCCTAATGTCCCAATCAGTCATATACTTTGTTTTTTAAGTTTGCTTCTTGAAGTAAAAAAAATTAAAAATCTTTATTAAGTAGTTTAGGAATTAATAGAAGTGTCGAATATTTAATAAATACTTTTTTATAAATTTTTAAGACAATTCTTTGCCTTTCTTCTTATTGCAGACAATATCCAAGGAGATAAAATTAAAAGAACATCTTTAATCATTTTATTAATTATATAATGTTTTTGGAAGAAAGAGGTCTTATAGATTCCTTTTACTTTACTTTAACATCCTGATAAATATATGGGATTTTAATTAGGCCTAATATTGAGTGCAAATAAGAATGAGGCTTGTATAAACTTAAAAAAAACCTTAGAAATAGTTGAAAGAACATTGAGAGGCTCATGTGATACAAATATAGATTTTGGTAATAAATTAATTGTTTCAGCAGGTGATTTGAGACGGATTTTTCTAGTTTTAAGAAACAGTAATAAAAGCATGATTACACAACAAAGTATTAAATCATAATATCTTTGGTCGTTGTTTCGTATAATATAACTTAATATCATCTATATTCGTTTAATTGACGAAACATTCTTGAAACTATTATTAGGTATTGCGAAAGGAAAAATTTAATAACTATAAGTACATATATATATATATATGTCATTCTACTGAGAACGGCATATTTCGAGGGCCAGAATGGACAAACACTTAAAACGGGTTTTCAATTTTTCTAAAAATCGTTTTTCTGTTGCCCGTGATTAAAATAAGCTTAAATTTGCACTCGTACAATGTACTGTATCCACATTATTATTTACAACACTATCCGAGTTAGTGATAAAATACTGCACAAAGATATCATGCAATTCGTTAGAAAAAGAGTGTTATGGGTTCGAAAATTCATATTAAAATCATCATTATACTACTTACAGTGAAAATTTAACTTTTTATTAATTTAACTATTTTCGCACTTGTACGATGTGTTGTGTCCATCTTATTGTATATTACACTATTTCAGCTGATAAACTATCCTTCAGTGAAAATACAATGCGTTTTGTATCGTTACGAGATAGTGTTACGAGCTCTTATAAAATCGTCAAAAAATCGAGATTGTAGTGCATCAAACACTAGTTTAACTTTTCCACTGCACTTATATTATATGTAAAATAGTTGAATTTTAACCAGCCACGTTTCAAGTCGATACTCAAATGCTTAAAAAAAATATATAACATTCATTAGCGTTACGGGATCTTAGTTTTTATTTTGGGAGACAGAATCTTAAAATTCGCGAGCTTGTATAACTGGCTTATTAGGATGTATTTTTGATACTTGTAGAATATAAGATGTTCTAATTGAAATGCACAAATTCAATCACGTGCAATTGTGAGAGTATTTTCCGTTAAAATTTTAAATTTATAAGATTTCAGTCCTGAAACTTTAACGGCATGCAACTTTTGAATACAATATTTTTTGGCTGTCTAAAATGCATGAAAATATTTTTTGCTATACTAACTTTAAGATCCCGTACCGTGAAAGAATTAACAACTCCATGTTTTGATTCCTGGCATCGTCAAAACTACAACTTTTCGAACGAAACATGAGCTTGTAACGCTAACTTAGCCCTTTTTCCCATTTCTAACTAAAGAAATATTCTTTTATGGCATACATTCTGTTTTGTTTTTAGCAGTCAACATCCCTTAAATAATTGAAAACATTTCCAGATCGAAATATCTTTCAACGACTATGTAATTGAATGGGTTATTGGAATATGCCATTTTAAGTAGATTGACCCATATATATATATATATATATGTAAGTATGAGACAGGTCTAAACTTATAAGCGACGGAAGACAGCGCCAAATTTTCAAGACAAGCAGCTGTTGTACTGTCAGTCGTATTAGCCACGTCAGCTGAGTAAGCACGCTGACACTGAGCAATCGAACTCACAGCATTTTGCTGATTACCGTTAGAATCAAAAGTGTACTTGTAGTTGATTCAGGTATGCTTATTTGTGTATGTACACATTATTATTTAATTATCTTTAATATCTTGTACATAGTGTAAATAAATAACAGTTTTAACTAGCATCAACAACAATACTTATTGTGTGTTTTGCACAAATTACCCTATGCAAAATCCATTGACTTATAAATCAACTTTTGTGCTTATATATATATATATATATATATATATGTGTGTGTGTGTGTGAGTGTGTGTTTGTGTGTGTGTGCGCGCGCTAGCTTTTTGTTTATAGATATAATATGCACACGAAAATAACCTACTCATCAGCTAACAAACGTACCAAGCTTCCTTTTCAGCGGGAGTAAAGCACAAAATTAACTATAAGGGATGCAAATTAATAAATTTTGTCAAATACGTTTGGATTCAAATAAATTTTTTAGAATGACATTTGTATACTTACATTATTGCGTTAAATGAATAATACAAATATAAGTTATTCTACAAAAAAAAGACCGTCAAGAAAGCCAGAAAAAAAGTATTTTCGGCAGTCACGAGACAAAGTTTGTATTTTTTCCCATATCCTCCGAAATATCAGGAAAGTTATGTACTTGGAAAAAATTTAAGGCCATATTTTTGGTACTGTTTTTTAAATTATAATCTACAAGGAATAATTGTGAGGTGCCCACCGCCGATTTTAATAAAACTGTAATACGTTGTAGTACATAAAAAACACGGGATACGTATTAGATAAAACATTTTTTTAGACAAATAAAGAAAAACTTTTTTTTAAAGATGACTTTCAAGAATTGTTTTCACCCCCTAAAAATACTTTTCCGCCAATAAAAAGACACGTATCTTGTAAATAACAATTTTTTTTAAAATTTGATTTCCAGTTCTTTAGGATCAAAACGTATCTAGTTTTTTTCCATCAGTGGAGAAGCATTTTTAGGGGGCTAAAACTACTCTTAAAAACCACCCCTGAAAACGAATTTGTCTTAATATGTTTACAAAAATTTATTAATCATGTAACTGCAACGCCTACTCATTTTTTTATGAAATGGCAGTTCTATGACGATTTTTTGGACTCTAAAGAGTTGCAACGCATAATTTCGAGAAAAAAATTTATTTACTTCACAAATTTTTAGAATACCCAATTTTTAAATTCACCTAAATTAAGTTAAAGTCTTTTGTTAGGAAAATTATAAATGAGTGTCAAAGTATTTTGGGGATTTAATCAAAAAGTCCATTTATGGGGATTAACTACCCTTATATTCACTAAGTAGCAAATTTGTGTTTGAAAAATTAAACAAACAAAAGAATGTACTTGGAAGAATTAAGAATTGCAACCCTTGAATGTCAAAATATTGGTCATAAAACTGCCATTTCATAACAAATAATTAAGTGTTTAAATTATATCAATATTTAATATTTTAGAGATATTAAGTAAGATTTTTTTTCAGTGGTAGTTTTAAATAATTGTTCATACAACCTAAAAATGCTTCTATACCCATGAAAAAAATGCGTATCTCTTTTTTTTATAATTTACAATATATTACAGTCTTATAAAAATATACCTCCGATACTCCACAAGGGTTACTTATCAAACCATCAATTTTACAAAAACATTACTAAAAATAATTACCGTGGATATTTTTCAAGCACACGATTTTTCTAATGTTTCAGAGGGTATGGAGAACAACACAGGCTTTGCCCAAGGACAGTGCCTTTAAAAAAAAATTGTTTTTTACACATTAAAGTGACCTTGGTGCTTTTTTTATTTCTCTCATATACACATTTATAGAATAGGTTTTATGCAGACATTACACGATTCAAGGATGTATACTAATAATACGAAAAAATTACTCTGACTGTCAGCATAATTCCAATATCATCAGTATATATAATACATACAATTACAATTTATGTTTGACTGCGTAAGTACGAATACGTATATATTGCAATAGTATAAATAAAATTAGGTTTTAATAATTATAATATAAATTGAAATGATGTATGTATAGATATAAATATATATATATCTGTATTTGTTTTATGTATATTATAAATTTCTACATTTTTCTGGTATATCCATAACTTCTACGTATATTTATGTATATTTTCGTAATTAAAAGAACCCGTCTGTCTCTTACCTATTTTTTCAACGTATACGGGTTAAATTTAGATTTATTGGTTGACAAAGTAAAAATACGACAATAATTGTTTTATAACCCGTAATTCTATAACTGCATTTTAAAATATAAATGATTATAAAATTAACCAACTATTTGAAAAACAGCGACAGTAATTATTTTTATAACATGTTCACTAGGCCCTTATATTATACTAAATTTTGTAAAAAACATCAGAGATTTTTTGTTCTGAAAAATTCAAGTATAAATTTTTTTTAACGAAAATGTATCATCATAAAAAAAAATAATACATCATGTCGTGTATACTTATTAAATAATAAGGTATTCATAGATAAAATAACTTTTAATTTTTCTCCATAAATATTGATGATTTATTTATAAAAATGATTAAGTAAAGTTAACTAATGATGTAAAAATCTCTTTCCAAACAATATCTCCTATTTCTGTGTTTTTTCTTGTTTCTAATTGAATAAATAAATTATTTTTATTTTTGCACTTTGATAAATCCCAATAATTAAGCATGAGAAAATACAGATTTTTTTAAGTACAAGCCTACATTATAAAAACTTTGACCTTTAGATTTGTTTATTTTCATATCAAATGCCACAACGATTGGAAATTGTTTACGATATAAAATGAAAGGTAATGTTGAGGTGTTTCCTGTGTCTTAGGTTATTCTTGGAATGAAAACTCTATTTTCAATTTTTTCTTCGGTTATTATTTCACTTTCTATATTATACTGTAACAATTTCGTGATTCGTAAGCATGTTCCATTACACCGTCATCATGTGTACTTAAATTTCTAAGTAACATTACTATTTTACCAATTTTTAGATTTGTTTTATGAGGTGGTTATCTTTTACGATTATTGTTTAATATTTCCACCAGAAAATTTATACCATCGTCCGATTAATAAACTTTTTATAAGTTTCGTTACCTATACTACAGTAAATTTTAATTTTTCCAGTGAAATATTTGAAAATTTTATTATTTTAATAACAGGGGTACTTGTTATGTGATGTAGTATAACACTCTTCATCGAATAGTTATATACATTAAAAATTATTGAAAAACATGGACTATTTGATGTATTTTAAGAAATGTTAAAAGTTTTTATTTACCCTTACACAATTTCTAATAATAACTTTGAAAATTCTTTATCGTTAGAACGAATATTGATTTCTAGCCTTAAAACTTTAAATGAGTTCCATAAAAATGAAGATTTAATAGTTTGCTCAATTATTATCCCAAAATTTTATTATTAAGTTAACAAGTTAAGTAACATTACTTTACTGAAACGTATTTCATTATCTAGATCGTCTTTTTAATTTTCTTATTTTCCTTGGTGTAGGTAAATTATAACACTAACATGGTTTATCTTCTAATTATAAAATTGTTTTATACGTAAAAGAGCTAAATTATCTTTATTATCAGGAAAATCCACCGTAAAAAATTCTTTGTATTGATTCCATATTATAACATCTCGATCGTTTTTTCTTATTAAAAACCAACCAAAAAACTGTCTTAATTGATTTGAAAGCATAACCGCAATTGCTTTTTTGAGGATGGTATCTATTAAACCCAGTATCTTAGAAAGTTCGATGGATTATTTCCTTATAAGTTAAAATATCTTTGGACAGTGTCAAACCAGTTATTTTATGTATATCAAGTTGAAAAAAAATCGTTCATGATCTTTTGGAGGTATAATATTTAATCTACCTATTGTAGTATTTTTTATGAAATTTTTTCTTCTTTGCCAAATTTTTTAATGTATTAGTATTTTGGAATGCTCACATACTTCGTGGATTTTGCAAAGTCATCATGTTTATTTAATCTTAATCATGCTCTCACCTATGTCCCATAGTTTTTTACAACAGTTCCAACATTATTTTCTTTGAATACGATTTCTGTTTGTTTTCAAGATGAACAGCTGAACTTACAACTGTATGACTTCTACCACAAATCAAAAATTCTTGCTATCTCCAAACTGCTTCCATTGGACCTACTGTCTAGCATTAACGTAACTATTAATTTCATCAAATGTTTCTCCATCTCCGTCTTTTAATTTTAAAATTTTGATTTATGCTCTGTCACAGTCTTTATGTATGTAGTCATAAATATATTTTATGCTTCGAATAGAATCACAGAATTTGACGTTGATATGACGTATACTTTATATAAATAAGTTTATTAAACGGTACAACCATTGAATTATCTACTAAAATTTAATCTTTGCTCCAAAGTTTATAAACAGGTTGTTTGGAAGTATTATTTTTTTCTCATATATTAAGGTTAGGTTGAATCAGAGTTACGTTTGTAAAAGATTTCGAAAAATTTTTTGTACATTTCTTATGAATCATACACGGACTTGGTTCTGTATGAGGTCCATGAAGAGTGTGTTAAATACCAGAAGAAATTTCAGCTGAAATAATTTCATCACTTTGTTTGGATGTAATAATTTTTTTTATCAGCAAGCGAAGTTATTTTTATGTGAATGAGCTAGACCTTGTTTTTGAAATTTGATGGTATAGACGTACGATAATACTTTATCGAATATATTGTTTTTAATAAATATTGATGCTATTAATCGATGGGTAAGTATTACGTCAAATTATTATACATTGACCTCTTCCATTTGAAATTGCGCTATGTATATTTTTTGTAGAAACGTCGCGCTTATTTTTAGAGTGAAAATCGCTGGAGTAAGAAAAACTTTGCCAATTAAAAATTACGAAGCAGTGAAAAAAGTTATCCGCTTCGGCCAGGAGTCGAACCTGGGCCTCCTTCTTGCCGGGAAGGTGCATTAAACAACTTCGCCACCGAAGTCTCGGCGGACACCCTTCTCCACAGCTCTGCTTAGGCGTGTCTTTAGGTTGAACGCCGATATTGTAGATATTGATGTTATTAATCGATGGGTTAGTATTATGTCAAATTATTATACAGTGACCTCTTTCATCTAAATTACGCTATGTATATTTTTTATAGAAACGTCACGCTTATTTTTAGAGTGAAAATCGCTGGAGTGTGAGAAACTTTGTCAATTAAAAATTACAAAGAAGTGAAAAAAGTTATCCGCTTCGGCCAGGAGTCGAACCTAGGCCTCTTTCTTGACTCTTGGCCGAAGCCGATAACTTTTTTTACTGCTTTCTAATTTTTAATTGACAAAGTTTTTTGCACTCCAGCGATTTTCACTCTAAAAATAAGCGCGACATTTCTATTGTTTTTGATGTTGTTATTTAAAACTGACATTAGTTTTGAGTAGAATAGTCTAACAGTAATGTTTGGAATATTTAATTTTTTTAGGATATTTTGATAAAATCAATTTTAATTATTTCCAATTATGATAACATATTACTATTACAAATAAATCTGGTCTACCATATTTTCTCAGTAGAGACATGGCATCTTGATAATGTTTTTGCATTTATCTTGGACTGCCAATGTGTGTAGATGATAGTATAAAAAAATCTCTAATTTTTTTCTTTTGTCTCAAGATCTTTAGAAATGTTTGATGCACTATCATCGATTGCGTCTAATAAACTTTGATAACATTTGATTCTTAAATTTTTTTGATTATTTCTCAAACGTTTTAAACAGTTATATTTAATCGTGATGTAAGAATAATTAAAAAGTTGTTACGTCAGCCGTACCTTATACAATAATAGATTAAAACGAATTCTGTTTGGTCTGTAAGATAGTCTTTAGTAATAATATTGTAACAAAGTTGGTTTTTCACTCTTATTTGAGTAATTTTTGAAATAACCAATACTCCATCCTAAATTTCCTAAGGAAAGAAATAATAGAAACACTATGGAATATAATATGAGTTTATTTAAAAATGTTTCTTTAGGATAAACGTCGTTTTTAAATTCTGTTGGTGTTAATAAAGATTGAAGCTTTCTGGAAGTCCAGAGTTTAATACTATGATAGTACCGCATTTTGCAGTCAATGGTGTTACGTTCAAGCAAAAAATGCTTGACGAACGCGGGGATGTTAATATCGATTGTTCGGGAATTACTGAGGATCAATAAACTGTTGAGTGATAGTAGTTTAAATAGCGTTTATTTAATAGCGTATGTATTTACAATAGCGGTTAGCGGAGCTCAGAGCGCAATTGATGTTTGCTCTTTGCTTGTTGAGACGTATCTGATTTATTACAATAAAGCAAGGAGAATAACTGAAGTTAACTATACAAATATACACTGTAGTCGTTATATGAATCAGAGTAGAAAAAAAGAGATAAGATAAGAAAATATAAGTTCTGAAATTAAGGTATGTATAAATGTAAAGTAAAAGTTATAAAACTGATAAGTGTTACTTTTAGATGATAAAGCAAAGATAAAGCTATTATAATTACAGCAAACATAACTATTGCATTTAACGTATTGTGCTAAAGAAAATTAGAATTAAAAGAGGATTAAAAGTTCACGATTGGCGTGTAGAAATGGTTTGATGTATGTATGTTTTTGCTGGCTGGTTTTTGTAAGAAAATCATTTTATAATTTGGTAGTTTTTTGACATTTGTGATTTAATGTAAATCTTTGTACTTTTTTTTGCTGTTGGATCTCCCTTCATTATTTTTGTCAATGCTTTTTAAAAATCTTACTGTTATTTATAAATTTCAACCTAACATCCATAGCAATTTTATCAATATAATATATATATAATTTTTTTTCATTTTTAATTAGGATCAGAATTGAATGTGTTTTGCGCAACAAAAAAAATTCGTCTATACGTTTAAATATTATACATACCTTTTTTCTTTTTGTTATATTTTCTACTTATCAAAGATGCAACACTGAACACATTGTTGTTGTACCTGATAAGTATTTTACAGTTTTTATTGTGAAGTAAAACGTCTTTAAATTTTAAATTATATTTATTCAACGGAATAAGACAAAGTTCTTCCTTATGACAACACGTTAAATTTTTTCTTTCTTCTGGGCAAAATAGTGTTAAACAACACATACACTTGTAACTCATTTCACCATATAACGAAGAATTTACTAATAAATCATCATTTTTATTTAGAAAACTATTTAAAATTTGAGTTAAATTTTCATTATTAGATCAATCATTCAGTTTTTTGTGCTCAGATTTTTTTTCGATTTTTTAGATTTAATAAATAGAAGATTTTGTAGTTATCATTAAATACTATTCTTCTGATAACACATGAGCTCAACATAATTTTCAGAATTCTTACATTTTTGAAATATTTATTCCAAACAGTGAAATTGACAAAAATTTCATTACTTTACAACATATTTAACCATGATCAATTTTGTTCTCGACTGAAAATAGTCTTTATCATACAAAACAACAAACCAGGGGGGATAAATGGGTCATGGGACCCATGGTAAGAACGAAGTTCTTTGAACATGACGAGTATAAAAACACAATTTCTCAGGTAACAAGGGGGTCGCCAGACCCATTGAAAGAACGAAGCTCTATAAACGTTAATACTGCATTCATGTAGTTCACTAAACAAAAACTTGAAAAACGAATAAAAAAAAAAAATAAAAATAATAGTTCAGTACTCACGATGGTTGAACTTCGTGAGAACGTCGTGCATAAATACAGTACTCACGAAGTTTAACCATCGTGAGTACTGAACTATTATTTTTATTTTTTTTTTTTATTCGTTTTTCAAGTTTTTGTTTAGTGAACTACATGAATGCAGTATTAATGTTTATAGAGCTTCGTTCTTTCAATGGGTCTGGCGACCCCCTTGTTACCTGAGAAATTGTGTTTTTATACTCGTCATGTTCAAAGAACTTCGTTCTTACCGTGGGTCCCATGACCCATTTATCCCCCCTGGTTTGTTGTTGTTTTTTTTTTTTTTTTTTATTATTTTTTTTTTTTTTTAATTTCTTGTTTTATTTTTTTTTTTTTTCATTTCTTGTTTTATTTTTTTTCATATTTCATTTCATTACATTTTTTTTTTTTTTTTGTATTTCCTTTATTTAATTTCTTTCTTATTTTCATATTTAATCTTTTTTTTTTCATTTCCTTTTTTTTCATATATCATTCTTTTTTTTTCATATTTAATTTCATTACTTTTTTTTTCATTCTTTTGTATTTCCTTTATTTCTTTTTTTTATATTTTTCTATTTATGTTCATTCTTTTGTTTTTTCTTTTTTTTCATTTATTTTTTCATATTTCATTTCATTATTTTTTAATATATTATTTTATTTGTTCAAATTTCATTTAATTTCATTACTTCTTTTTTTCATATTTCATTTTTTCATATTTCGTTTCTTTTTTTTCCATATTTAATTTCATTACCTTTTTTCATTTATAACAGTAATTATTAGCATTACTGTAATGCAAAAAAAACCTCAGGTTTAATGAAAATATAAATATTTAATGCGTAATAACGCGCCTTATTATATTTAATCTACATAACCATATTTATGCTAATTAAATTTCTTTTTTTTTTTTTTTTTTTTTTTAGATGTATTATTTAGAAAACAAATACACAATTTGTAAAACAAATTCATAATTGAATGTATTATCAGTGAATACATTTAAAAATGGAATGTTATAGTTACGAATTACACGATAAGTACAAGAAACTGACTTCTATAGTCGGCAGCGCTCGTAGCAGAGTGGGTAAGGTACAGGACTGACATGCAGAAGGTCGAGGGTTCAAATCTCTTTATTGGAAAATGTTTTTTTTTTTTTTTTTTTTTTTTTTTTTTTTTTTTAAGAATTGTAAAAGAAAAAAAAATTTAAAGTGAAAGAAAAATTACTGTGGGGAAATAAAATTAAAATTTGTTAAAAAATTAATTGCTTGGGAGTGTGAGGTGGAATGGTGGGTAAAGGTATGCAGAAGAGTAAGACGGCACGGTTGACAAATGTACATATATAGTTAAGAGAGGGGAAGTGTGTAGAGAACACTTGGTGAGGGGGGACGGGGTGAGGGGAAAAACTTGAGAGGAAGAGATTTCTGATTCAAAAGAAAAAAAAATCTGTCGGTTTTAAAATTCCAGCCCCCCGAGTAACGCGACATAAAGAACTTCGTTTTAAAAAAGAGCAAAATTTTGAATAATTTATTCCCATCTGCTTGATATAAACTATCAACTAATAGGTTTTTGAATTATTTAGGTTTAGTCAGAGATGAGTAGAGAGATTGCTAACGCCAATGCTACGGCGTGAGACAACTTTTTTCCACTGATTGGGGCGACCCGCCGTGGCCAGCCGTTGAACCAAGGCGCACATTTTTCGAGAGTGCGAGACTCGTATCGAAGAGCATGCGCCTACAAGAAGAGAAGTGGATTTGCGTGGTAATGAGCATATAGGCGCACATTTTGGCGACACGTAGAAGGGGTATACCTCTCGCTCTTGCTTGAAGGTTATGTATCAATCTTACATTAGAATAAATCGTGAAACTAAATGCTCATAATTATATGCACAGAATATGATATCAAAACATTTTTTTTATTTCTTCCGTACGTTAATACTTAATTTAAAATCTAGTATTATTTTGAAAAAATGTTCAGCTAATTTTTTTAAGGATGACAGCTCAGCTTTTTAACCACTGGTTAGTTATTTTTCCTCATCATAATTGTTATGAACTGTAGGACAAGCCCCAGAGGTTATCGATGAACATATGTGACTTTAAGATCTCCTTCCCTCGAAGTTTCAATAGCTAAGGTAGCAAGGGCTTATGCTACCACTAGTCTTGTTTTGCTATCTGAGGATCGATTCCAACTGTCGGCAAATTTTTTTTTTTAACGTGATTCATCATTCTAGTTTATTTTCTTTTCATATATGTTTTATTGAAATTTATAAATAATATTAAAAAACCCTTTTTTCCCTATACATCGAAATACATTTTTTTAATACTGATTATATTAAATAATTTCATAAGCTGATACTTATCGTTAGCATGGCCATTTCGGAATTTCATAATAATAAAATAATTTCCTAGGATATGAGTATAACTATGAGTATAATTATAACATTCAAAACTCCCAAGAAGTTGTTAACATAACTTAGATTATAAATTATTAGAACTTATAAATTTAAACAATTTAAAAACAGATCTTATACATTATCGAAAATTGTGTTGAAGCTGTAAACTTTTACTTTTTTGAAATTCATAATGTAAGTGACAAGTGGTTGTAACTACCAGGTAAAAATTTTAAGTAACGTAACAGTTAACTTGATATATAAGATCTGTTTTTCATTACTGTTCAGATTTTTGTTGTATAATTTTTAAAGGTATCAAGTTTTGACATTCACAAACGCTAATTAAAAGTTTGGTCTGGAAACAATATTATGGAATTGACATTGAAATGACATATTTAATCAACACAATAAGTATAGCTGCTATACCTTAAATTTTTTTACAACAAAAGACGGAAAATAAATGTTTAGGGAGTTTTGTGTTAGTTTTTTTGTGCCTTCGAAAATTATGATTATTGTATAGATAGATAAAAATATCGATTAGAACAGCTTAATCATTTCTTAGAAAAAAAAAAATTAAAAATTAATAAAAATTATGTATAAGTGTTAATAATTTACATTATGAGTTGTGTTAGTAATTTCTTGGGAGTTATAAATGTAATAATTATACTCATATCCTGAGAAATTATTCTATTATTACGAAATTCCGAAATGGCCATGCTAACGATAAGTATCAGCTTATGAAATTGTTTAATATAATTAGTATAAAAAAAATATATTTCGACATATAGGGAAAAAAGGGTTTTTTAATGTTATAAATTTCAATAAAACATATATAAAAAGAAAATAAACTAGAATGATGAATCACGTGAAAAAAAAAAATTTGCCGACAGTTGGAATCGATCCTCAGATAGCAAAACAAGACAAGTGGTGGCATAAGCCCTTGCTACCTTAGCTATCGAAACTTCGAGGGAAGGAGATCTTAAAGTCACATATGTTCATCGATAACCTCTGGGGCTTGTCCTACAGTTCATAACAATTATGATGAGGAAAAATAATTAACCAGTGGTTATATAGCTGAACTGCTATCCTTAAAAAAATTAGCTGAACATTTTTTAAAAATAATACTAGATTTCAAATTAAGTATAAACGTATGAAAAAAATAAAAAAAATGTTTTGATATCAAATTCTGTGCATAAAATTATAAACATTTAGTTTCATGACTTAATCTAATGTAAGGTTGATACATAACATTCAAGCAAGAGCGAGAGAGCAAGAGTAAGTTAAATATATATAGCATAAACTCGGTTGCAGTCAAAAGAGAAAAACTCATGTCGTCGCTTGCTTTAGCTGTGCGCTCAGATATATAGCTATAGTCAACATTTCCACTCCTCTCCTCGTAGGCACACATTCGGTATACCCCTTCTACGTGTCGCCAAAATGTGCGCCTATATGCTTATTACCACGCAAATCCACTTCTCTTTTTACAGGCGCACGCTCTTTGATACGAGTCTCGCACTCTCGAAAAATGTGCGCCTTGGTTCGACGGCTGGCCGTGGCGGGTCACCCTGATCAGTGGAAAAAAGTTGTCTCACGCCGTAGCATTGGCGTTAGCAATCTCTCTACTCATCCCTGGTTTAGTACAAATAGCTATTCAGTTATCAAAAGACCTTCCTTGTTTTATGTTAAACCTATTACTTATTGAATTGTCACCTTTTGTTCAAATATTATTTATATTTTTTGAGGATTCAAATATCTTATTTTTTGAAATAGTTTTTTCTAAATAATAATTATTTAATACAATACATAATTCATCAGAAGTTTTTTCATTAAATTCGTGTCTTAGAGATGTAGTATCGTTTAGAAATGGGTTTAAATTTTTTTTTTTTATTCAAGATTAACGAAAATAAGCTTTAAACTTCTAACGCTGGGGGTTGGCCAAATTTGTAAGACCAAATTCAGTCTCCGATCCCCCTTCGCTCTTCCTTGACCCCCCTCGACTGACCTAAAAATTTCAGGTACATGAATATTACAGAATATTACTGTTTTTATTTGATAGTAAAAACTTCGATTAGAAGAAAAAGAGTTAGACGTAATTTAACAATAGCGTGACTAAATATTGGGTCACATAATGACCCTAAGTGTCTTTTTTTTAAAATTAATTCTAAATCTGGTAAGTAGAGCTGAATCTTTCGAAAGTTTGAAAACAGTTAATAAAAGACATTACGGTACGCTCAGAAATACTGCTATTGCTTTAGGTTTAGTTGAACACGACTCTTAAATATATAAAATATTTATAGAAGCTTTTAACGTTATGCTGCCATATCAACTGAGGAAACTTTTCGCATGGCTTATAATATCTGAAGACATTTGTGGTAAGACTATTTGGGAGTCATTCCAAAACATTTTTATAACGATTGACAAGACGATAAACAAAATAATTCCTCATTACTTTTAAATGAAATCTTTAATTTAAAAAAAAAAAATAAAACAGTAAAATCTAAGAATATTGAAAATAACGAAACTGTGATTAATTTAGAAAAAAATTTGCATGTTAAACTCAATGATGATGAAAAAAAAATTTATAATAAAATTACTAATAGTGATACAAAATTATATTTTGTAGATAGCTTAGAAGATTCCGAAAAAACACTTTTATACAAGACATTAGTTTTTTTTTTTGTTTAAAGACAAAAAGACTATATCTATGGCTTGGACGAAAATTGTTTCAATTTTATCACCTAAAAGAATGACAAGTCATAGAAAATTTCGATTATCATTAGATTTTAATATCATTAGAAGTTTTTTTTTATAATACGAAACAGATAAAAAAAGGTACGAGAAAAATGAGTCATTATTTGAATTAAAGCTTCAATGACCCCTAAAAAAGCTTTGGAAGTAATGGATAAAACTTTAAAAAATTTATGTGATCAGAATATCCCACTTAGTGGAAAATAATTTATTTTAGGAGGCGATCGTACACAAATACTGGCAGTGATAAACCATGGGTGTAAAAAATCTATAATAAATGAAATACAAAGTATCCATTTACGTTAAAAAGTAGTATATGGTCTACAGATATGAAATTTTTATTATTGTGCAAAATATAAAGGTAGTGATCGCACTCATAAAAATATAAACATACATTTTTTTATAGAAACTATAAATAATATACATCAAAAATTACTGCCACGTGTTTTAAATTTAAAAGTAGATGCCACTGTTATATTGATAGGAAACTTGAGTATATTCGATGGATTGTGCAACAATACTAGACTACGTATAATGAAATTATTTAAATGTAATTAAGAAGCAGAAAACATAAGTGGTGAAAATATAATAATATAGTTTTCATTCCAAGAATCACGTTAAATACCGGTAATGATTCATCTTTACCGTTTATTATATCCACAAAACGGTTTCTAATAGTCCTAGCTTTTTTCATGACAATCAATAAATCGTAAGGTCAAGGTGTTGAAAAATTAGGATTTTACTACAAAAGACCTTTATTTTCTCATGGTCAACTAGACGTATAAGTATTCAGATGTAAAATCCTGAGAATATATTTATACAAAATGATTTGGAGAACCAAGCAAGTATTAGAAACATTGTATGGCAAGATATTTTTGATTGTTAACAATTTTATTATTTGTTTGTCAAAGTATATTCCTAATAATTTTTAATTTTTCTCTAAGAAATTTAGTGTTTTAAATATATAAAATGCATCTTAAAAATTAGACTTTTAACAAGTAAAAACATAAAAAAAACTTATATTTTAAGACAATATATTTTAATATCATCACATAAAAAAAAAATCTTAATTCTGACATTAAAAAATTTTTCATGCATATTGTAACTTTGACATTGATTTTAAGAATCTTGAATTTTTGTAAAAAATAAATTTTACAAAATTAAAGAACAGGACAGCCTTTAATTTCGTACCATAAATTTTATAACTACAAAAATTGTCACATATTTTTAAATGCAAATTTTATAATTATAAAAATTTCATACTTTTATTTTTTTTGCCAAATACCATATCGCTGCTATAAAATAATAATATTCAATATTAATTAGTGAATATTTTTATTTATACGATTGTACAAGCATGTACATTTTTCTTTTACAAAAAAATCTTTACAATGAAATTTTCATCTCTGAATACTTTAATTCCAAATATAAATTGTATTTATCATACAATAAAATATTGTGATGCGAAACTATATGTTGTACGTATATTTTAAGTAGGTTTATTGGAATCTTGAAAACATCATTAAGAAAAAAGAGCCACCTGAGTAACACTTGATAATTTATCCAACCAGTCCATCATTTTGTTGATATTAAATTTAAATCATACGTAGTTATTAAATTTTTAAATTTTAAATATTTCTTGGAGGGTTAGTGGTGTATATGTGTAGTAGTGTGTGTGTGCGTGGATGCGTGCGTGTGTACTACTGGGGCTTCACCTCCTGTGTGTTCTGCACCCCAACCCCCTAATATTTGAACCAGTCAAATAATTTGCTTTGTCAGCTTGATTCTTGAAGCTCAAAAAATAAAAAATTTCTGAAAAATGTATACATATACATATTATACCACTAAAGCTATCAAACTATCAGAAGACGCATACGTAAAGCTGCACACGTATAGCTGCCACCACTCACCCTCACTGACGATACACTGTATAGCTCTCCAGATCTTCTTATAATTTATTTAATTTATGCATTGCTGTTTTATACATGTGCACATGTGTTATACAACAAAAGATGGTTTTTAATTTCAATTTTTTTTTTGTATTGCTTGAAAAAATTGATTTTAAAATGAGTTGTAATTTTTTGGGCATTGCAGGAATAGAATTTTCGAACAATAACGTAATGGGTATCTTTATGGCCTCTAAAAAAAAAGGAGCGTTACGGGTTCTGAAAAAATCATCGATTAGTCGTGAGTATGACAAACTAAGCAATAATCCAACCTTTATGCATTACAGTCTCTAAATTTATAGTTTTAAGAGACCAACATCATAAGTTTGAAAGTCCACAGCACTGGCTCGTGATTGTAAAAAAATTTGAAAAATTTTTACAATTCATTAAACCTCCGTAGAATATAAATCGTTTGAATCAGAGCACCTAAATGAAATAAGATATTTTTTTGAGGGTATTTTTCACTAGTACATCATTGAAACGTATTTTTTGTTTTCTTAAATGTGTAAAAAAACAGCTTGAACTATTATTTTAAAGATGCTATATTATAGAAATAATTAATTTGTCGTATTTACTGTCAGGCGTCGTGAATAGAAAGAAAATACATTATTTGTATCGAATGAATTGAATATATAGTCTATGATACTGGTCTTCAGCATCATATTCGATCTGCAAGTAGTGGATACATCTAACTCAATCTAAAACATGCACATACCTAATAACTAATAAATATGCAAAATATGCGTCAATATACGGTGTTTAATATTAATATACGTGATTCAATTACAGTAAAGAGTTTCTTTGACTTGATTTAGTAATTTTTATGTACTGTGCACTGTGTATAAGATTTTATCAATGTTTTTCTGTTCAGTAGAAGTGTAGCATACATGTTTTAACAAAACTTTTCTCTAGGTGCAACATAATATAAATATTAACACTCGAGTATGCTGTATAAAGAATTTATTTGAAAGCTTTTTCCACTATTTTTATTGCTGGTTTTATGATTAAACTTCTTAGTAAGTGGGGGTGTACTTAATAAGTGAAAAATATTAGTACTATCCATGTAAAATTCAGTACTTTGTCGTAGAGCTTGTAACTTGACATGTGTAATAAATATTACTCCACAGCTATCGTCAGGTAAAAGACATAGTCTCCTGTATATATTTCTGCAGAATTCGTAATTTTCTAAAATGTTTGGTAGATCTGTTATTCATTATGCAACAGGTGGATCATTTTGACGTCTTTTTTTTATTACTTCTAATATAGACCAATAGAATAAGCTACTTTGAAAGCTTCTTTTGGACGAAATTCCATACAAGTGACCACATATAGTATCGAGTGTTTTTATAGATAGTAAATATCCCTGAGAATTTGCTCGATCGAAAAAGAGTTGTGGGAAAAATTTTGACTCGTAATTCCCAATGGCTCTTAAAAATTGTGACTTATAAGCATTTGAATTGGACAATATTGAAAGTAACATTTTGCGTTACATAAATAAGTTTGCGAAATTATAAAGTTGATGGATATAACCAGCTACCCTGTCAATTTTAATAACATATTTTTCTCACTAAACAAATGGCGTGATAAATAATTTTAAAAATTACCTCAGTTTATAAATATTTTACAACAATCTATTTGTTTTAAATAAGTAAAAAAATACCAAAAAAATACCAGCTATAAGAATGTGTAACGTAATTGCGGCTGCGATTGTTTGTTTGAAAGATATTTGCAAAAAACAGCACCCAAAAAATTGCACTTAGTAAAATGCGACTTTTTTTCAAGAAAAATGGAAAAAAAATTAAGCCAGTTACAGATGTGTGAACGAGACAAAACAGCAACAAAAAAACTTGCAAAAGAGTAACTTTTGATAAAGGGAAGTGGGTCAGATTGATTGAAACATTTCGGACCTTTTATAATAAAAAAATGCATTTTTTTCAACAATTTGGAGTATTTTTTTTTTTTTTTTTTAAATTATTTTCCATTTTTACGAAAAACACAGAGGCGTCTTGTTGAGCGTGCTCTCAAACCTAAACTAACATGGCGATCGGACTGAAACTATAGCTACAAGCTATCTAAGGATGGTACTATAGAACGCCACCTCAAGGTAGGCCTAGTGGCACCATCTCTTGGTCAGGCCGGAAACTTATCAATCGACCCTCGTAGATAGGCTCTGTTAATCGTAGTGGTGATAAAAGGATAACTGTAGTATAAGTAATTCATCGAGTGTAATGTAGACAAATTTTTTGTCAAATTCGTGTGCAATAATTACTCCATAATTTAATAAACAGCTTTTATTGCAAGTGGATATCAAAATTTGGAATGTCATTTGTAATTTTAGAAAAATTGCGAAAGTACGATATTTCTTTCTAGGAGCAAATTGACACCGAGAATTGACACCAAGTTAAAGAATTAAGAATGCAACATATATTTTATCACAAAGGTTGTTACAAAAAATGAATAGTTATAATCCACCATAACTGACTGAAAGTGCTCATTAAGCTTGTATTTAAATGCGAAAATAAAATTTAACATTTTAAAGCATTGGACTAACTTATGATGTTATGTTTAAACCAGTGAAAGGGATAAAATAAACATTAATATGAACTTAATTTTAATAACAATATTAAGAGTGAAGGTTATATAAGGTTAGACCATAAAACCTTGTTGAATTAGCATAAAAATGAGGGATCCCAACTAAATGTATGACAAAAAGTTACAATGCACACTTTACAAGTTGCTGTTTGTATCAAAGCCAAAACATCACTTACAGTTTTGCGTACGTTCACTAGATAAAAAAAAAAATTAAAGATTTTTGGTCCATGAACTATAAAAAGAAAGTTAATCCATAATGTTATCACTTCAAAATTTGATTACTGTACCAACATTTTGGTAAAAGGAGTTGAGTTATCTCAAAGAACACGATAGGAAATCAGAAACTAATTATTTCAAGGACCAGACAGTTTTTATGCAATAGTAGGTGCCAAAACATCCACTGCTTAGCAGATTTCAAGGCTGTTAAAAGGAAAAATTTTTTTGAAAATAACATTTCTGAAAATCTTGATATCATTGGGCTGAATAATGGATACAGAAAAGGACGCTAGAATAATAAAGATGTTTTTGAATTACTCATCTATTGTAACGTTTTATGAAAATGTAATTCTTATTTTTCATATTTCACTTAAAATTGCTGTAACAACTCGTATTCAAAAAATACTACCATCAAACCATTCAATAATTTATGTCATAAATGACATTAAATTACAAGTAGATACCGGCTCATATGCTATGTATTTTTTTGAGTAGTTATGTTATCATGTATAATATGGTAACTTTGCCTCAACATGAGGTGTCTTTGCAATTTTATGGTAGAGATCAATAAACAACAAGCTTTACACGTTTTTAAAGTAAGCCCTGACTTTATCTGACGCCTGACACCCATGCACACGGTCATGACCATGAACATTTTTTTTAAGCCACATTCATTTAGGTGCCTTTAATCAGCTTAAAAAATAATTTTTATCACACACGTACGTACTCACAAAAACAAATTAGTATGTCACGTTTCGTTTGAAAGCTCACTGTACCTCAAGTTATGATGATGAAGCTTGTAGAATATTAACATTACCTTTTACAGTAATGGTGCTCTCACTCTTTGCATATAGCTATAGCAAAATAAATTACAAATTTACAGTTACACGAGCAATGTTAAACACAAGCCCGTTAACTTTCAATCTTTTGAAACAATATCCAATCGACAATGCGGCCTACAGTCGGTGCTGCAAGAAAAAACAGTTTTTCTAACATTATGTATTTCATACGGATTATTTTACAAAACCGGGCTATTTTAAGGAACAGAATATACAAACACTTCATACAGATTTTTTATCATTTAAATACTTCGTTTACGTTGTCAGAAATTAAAACAAGCTATAATACATTAGATCCTGCTGGATTTGTACGAGAAATGTTTTACGACGTAATTTTTATTTTTAAGGAAAATATGAGTCTTACACGGCTCTTATAAAAACTCATTACAACCGAGATAAAGGCGCTCTTCATAAAAATTCAACTTTTTTTGTATTAATATAATGAATTTACCATTAAAATTTGTAAAAGTTATTGTCTGAGTTGATAATCCACCATTAAACAAAGATACAAAGCGTTACGAGATAGCGTTACGGGTTTTTATAAATTCGTTGAAAAAATTGATATTGTGACGCATGGAATCAAAACTAAACTTGTACACCTATAATGTATACAAAACAGCTTTATTTTAATTTACTACCTTCCTAGTCGATAACTGAATGCTTTGCAAAGATATAATAAATTCGTTAGCGTAGAGTACAAAACGTCCGTAGAATATAAGACTTTTGAATTGGAACATCTAAATTTAATTTCATACATTTATGAGAACATTTTTTATAGAATTCTACGTCACAGAAAAATTAAAAGCTGCGTTTTACTTCTGGATGCCGTCAAAACTTAAATTGACGAGTGAGACACGAGCTCGCGTAACGCTAATTTAGCCCTTTTTTTGCATCTCAAACTAAAGTGATGCTTTTTTTATGATTTAAATTCTGTTGTACCTTTAGCAGAATACTTCCTAATATTTAAAAAAGTTTTCAGATCGGTATCTCCTCACATAATATTATAATTGACTGGGACACGAAGTAGACCGTGTTCAATAGAATGAGCCATGCAATATGCTCACACGGAAAAACTTGTTAAAACAATGCACTTGATGTACATTAAATTTCGTACTCTCCGATTGAGCATTCAAAAAATTTTGATGGTTAAATCAAAAAAATTGGTACCTTTCTGGACAAATCACTTAGCTTTATTTTTTTAGTTTTTGATGAAAATGATTTTGACGTTTGAAAAGCTACTTTTTGACACCGTAGCAAAAGCGATGCTTGGACTGCGATTCACATATTTAAACTAAGTTGATACGCTTATTGTCAAAGTAAATTGACGTAAGGGGATGAGTTTTTCCATATCCAAGAGTAGGCTTTTTACGGCATTCCGATATTAGTACCATCCATAACCTGTATTAAAATGAATTAAAGTCTCATAAGTGGCTATGACGCTATTGGAGTTCTGCGAGTACTCACAACCGTCTGTATCAAGTCAAGTCATTCTGGTTATAACCATGTACTTATTAATCGTGGTTACCCTTATTAAGGAGACTTGCTACTACAGTCTTCTTCTCTTTAAAAAGGTTTGATACAGTTTTTCAGCGAGGTAGCGAAGCGGGGTTGAGAGTATAGGAAGCTCAAGGTATTGATGACAGAACATTATGTAGTTCGTTCCTATAGCATAAATGCATTGATCTTATGAACCTAACTGAAGTTTCTATTGTTATTTAAAAAAAATGTGATTTTCTCTTTAATTGATATGAATACAGATTAAAGTACGACGCATTTCCGTGATTCAACAGAGAAAAATGTAACAACCTATTAGGTAAAAATACATTTACTGCTTATTAAGAAAAGTATTTTGGCCTTCTCTGTAAAGAAATCACCTCGTAAGCTGAAAGTGAGGGAGGTAAATACGCAAGGGATATCAAAACACTTTTCCTACAAGCAGTACATGCAACTCTTTACCTGGCACGAATTTTGCTTTTTGCTCCCTGAAAATAGGGAACAAAGTCGCACTTCCAGTTACTATGCTTTCTTGTCTGAGTCGCATATACTTTTATCTTACCCCGGCAAATCAAGGAGGCAGAGTGTTAATAAGGTCGCAAAATGCAGCTTAAGGGCAAAAAGCGTCAATTTTACTTTGCGCCCTAGGTACACTGAGAGAACGTCAGTACGCAGCTGCATTACCAACAGTGGCGACTGTACAGTACTAACACTGTGGCGCACGCGCTACCAATTTTGGGAGAGTAGTGGTACCAAACTTTAGTATGTCTGTGCCAACGCGCTGAACAGTGGCAATACTTTTTTCTTTGACATGGAGCAGTGCCAGACACGGGTGAACACGTATACTAACGGATTATTAGAATTATTCTCCTACTTTAGAATAGTACAGCTCCTGAATCCTCAAATCGATATTATTCAAATATGGCTTATTTTTTTTGTTTACAAATCCTTATTACCATCAAGTAAAAAAAAAGAGTTTAAGCCGGTCCATTTTTTTAAATTTCAATTTTTCGAGTGTGGAAAGTCAATTTTTTCATGAAAAATTGATTTTTTTTATTTATTGTTGTTGAAGTTTAAGTAGACTAGTAATAAGACAATAATAGTATGCTATAAGTGACGAAATATACATAGTGTGAAAATTATTCACAGTATTGTATTTTAATAAAAAAAAGATAAAAGTAAAAAACATGTACTTATAGAAGAAAAGTATTCTCATAAACGTAAAAGAAAAATGTTTTTTAGTATAAGCTCATTTTTTATTATTCACCGGTATTGTAGAATGTTTTATGTTAGAAAATCTGAAACATACTTATAGAAATTTTTTACAAAGACTCAAGTTTATTTATTAAACAAAAAAAATTTACTGTTGTAATAAAAAACTGTAATACCAAACGCTTCAAAGGTCAAGATACCATTTGTCCAATGTACACAATTAGTAAGCTCTGGTATTCAACGAAATTAATTTATACTTTGTAAGGCACTATGATGTAGTGTACTTTATATTTAATAATTGAAAATACTGTTATTGCCATTTGTAATTCAGAGTGGTTTAGTGATTTAAATTGTTTTTGGTGAGTAACGCCGTAGGCATAATGATGGTTGTCAAAAACAAACTCGCTATAAATCTTTAAGGTAAACCAAATTAGATTTGCTTTCTTCAAAAGACGTCAGTATAAAAAATTCTACTTCATAGGTAACAGTATTAGTTTCAATGTCATTGTAATAGTCCATTGTTGAACTATTGTTGACTATCTTATACTTAAGGAGTGAACCAAATTTCGTACAGTTGTCAAATTCTAAATTATAAAAGTCTTTACACTTCTTCAGCATTTATTTTGTTACTATTATAACCAATAAATTTTTTTTATTACTGCTGAATTAAGCAGCAATCCTCGTTATACAGTTCAGTGTTTCAAAATGCATACCCTAGTATGATAATAGAGGGCCATTTTTTAATTCCACACCGAGCATAACTCCAAAAATACGCACTAAGCAGAGCATTTCTGCAACAGGTGGCTTGTTACTTACCTTAGAAGATCCAAAATTAAAACTTTGAATTCTATTATTCAATGTTTCAAGGGCTGAATACAATGTGCTGATTAGGATTATTGTACTTTTGTATGATAGCTTTGATGTTATAAAAATATTTTTCCAAAGAAATAATATACGCGCATGATTTTTAAGTAAAACAGTTTAAGTCACTGAACATCTTTACTACTAAAGGATTTCACAACATTTACTAACTTTATATTGTGTTCTGTCTTGATGACAGCAATCAAAACAGCCAGTATAGACCAACTCATAGCACCAGGAAAATGTATTAATTCTTTTTTTCATAAGTATACTCAATATGTTCTTTTATTTGTGTTAGAATATAAGTAAATTTGAAACTACGCGCGCGGTGCTGGGATGGTAGGCATTGAACATGCGTAGAAGCTCTCGAGTCGCATGATTGATACATGCTTGATGACGATACGCATATTCAGTGATTAGGTGACCGTTGCTGAGGAAGCATGCCTCGTGTAATACATGGAGTATTAATATTAATAAATTTAAATATATTATGTAAGATGTCATGAATTATTTATTTCCCCATGCTCATTTATTTTTACGCATGGTAGGAGTCCTAATGCCTTAGTAAAAATGTCTGCTGCATCATCTTCTGAGTTTACTTTAACTATATTAATTATACCGTTTGAACTATTCTCGTTTACAAAGTGAAAATGTGTTTCGATGTATTCCGAGTTTTTCGTATGGTTACTAAATTTAGCATTACTAAACGCACCAAAGTTATCTTCAAAAACATTACTTAGTTCATAAAAAAAATTAAGAAATCTTTTAATATTTCTCTTATCCATAAGATTTCGCCTACGCTTTCTGATAACGCCACGTACTCAGCTGCTGTCGAAGATTTTGTTACACTTTCTTGTTTCTTAGATTTCTAGTACATTACATTATTAGTCAGCTTTATAACATAACCAGTAGTTGATTTTCTATCAACCATAACACCTGCTCAGTCTGCATCCGTAGAATGAGTCCAGATATCTACTTTAAAATTTATTTCGTACGTTAACCTAATATCTTTAGTTAAATACAAATATTCAAAAATTCTGATTGCATATTTGTAATAAGTTTGATTTAAACACTTTTAAAATCTATTTCAATAGTTTACGCTACAACTGATATCTGGTCTTGTTCCTGAGCTTGTATATAAAAGTGCTCCTACCAAAATTTCTGTAGTTTTTAAATTCAGATGCTGACCGTGCAGGCTCATATTTTAAGTTTTGCCTTATTGGAGTTTCGTATAATTTTTCTTTTATTACATCATACTTTTCTGCTAAAGATTTTACACATATTTCCTGATCTAATGTCATTATACCACTTTTACGATCGTGATTAATATTTATACCAAGATATGTATTAACGTCACCTATGTCTTTCATATTCAATTTATTTGTTAATACCTTTTTTGTTTCGTTAATTTTATTTTGACTTTAACAACATATCAATAAATCGTCCACAAAGATATTTATATAAAGTGAATTATATCCATCATGTACATAACATAAATAATAATCATTCTCACTTATTTTGAAATTTTCACTTTTAATATATGCATTCAAACACTCATACCACGCTTCAGGGCTCTCTCTCAAACCATATAATGCTTTTTTTAACCAGCATACTCTGCCTGTTCCATCATTAATACCATCTGGTTGCTTAACATATACTACAGATTTCACATTCCCATTGAAAAAAGCTGATTCCACATCCATTTAATTAATAATTAGATTAGTTTGTAAACAAGAAGCCAATGAAATTTTGAAAAGTTGTGTTTTTGCTACAGGTGATTACATGTTATAAATTTTTTCTTTTTGTTAAGAACCTTTTACAACTAATCTAGCTTTATATCTATTATGTGATTTCTTGGTGTACACACATTTTAAATCAATAATCTTCCCATCTTCTGGTCCATCTACTTAATCACAAGTTTTATTTTTGATAATGGAATTTGTTTCCTTGTCCATAGCTTCTTTCCAATTTACACACTCTTCATCGCTTATTGTTTTATTAAAATTTTGTGTGTTTGCACTAACATAATTTACGTAAATACATGATGCATAACTTTCTGGTTTATACCTTTCTGGTTTTTCACGTGTTCTACTAGACATTTTTATTGTACTATTATTTTTATTTTTAGTTTTATTACTCTTTACAGTTTTAATATTTTCATCAAAAACCGAATCATTATCGCTGCTATCATTATTATCATTTTCTTTACCGTAAAAATTCTCATTTTCTGCATCATTAAAGACTACTAATTTAATATCCTCCTCTGCAATATCATCATGCTTAGCAATTATAACTTTATTATTAATGAGTATTCTATAACGAACACTTTCATATGCTGCTACTTATATTCCTAGTTCTGCCTTTTTATCCCATTTATTATTTCGTTTAACCTCTGGCACTCTTACAAATATCTTCCTTCCATACAATTTTATATTATTCAAGTTTGGCTTAACTCCTATCATAATCTTATATGGAGTTTTCCTTTCAAAAGTATTTGCTAAGGTACGGTTCTTTAAGTAAACTACCGTTTTTACTACGTCTGGCCAAAATTTTTTATCTGATTTTGCGTCAGATAACAGACACCTTGCTGTATTCATCACTGATTGATTGTATCTTTTTGCAGTCCCGTTTAACTCATGCACATATGGAGGGCATGAATCAATTATAATACCTTTATACTTTGCAAATTCATAAGTACTTTTGTTCATGAATTCTTTCCTATTATCACCATCTTAACCTTCTTACTCTCTTTTCTGTCAAGTTCTCTAATTTATTTATATAATCTACGAAGCAATCATAAGTTTTATTCTTAAACTTCATAATGTATACTTTAGCAATTTTACTGTAATCGTCAACAATAATTAAAAAGTATTCATCTCCGTTATAACCATCTCTACGTGGTCCATTCAAATCCATATGTAAGATTTTTAAGACATTATTTGCTCTTTGTCTCTTATTACAAAATTTAGTAGTATGCATTTCATTTTGGATACAAGTGCCACATTTTAAGTCATAATTCTCTCAATTATTAAGCAGACCTTCAACTAATTTTTCCTTACATAAAATATTTAAATAATCAAAATTAAGATGGCCTAGCATTCTATGATATTTTTCTTTTTGACTCATATTATGTGTTACATCGTATGACAGTTTTTTATCTACCATACTTAAAATCTTGTACATATTATTTATTTTATATGCTGTTATAAGCAATTCATTCGTTTTATTAAATATTTTTGGAGTATAATTTTCCATAATGATTTTATTATAATTTGTTATTTTTTTAACACTCACTAAATTTTTATCCATTTTTTAAACAGAGTATACGTTTTTCCAATGGATTTCTTTTATCTCATCATTTAGTTTGAATAACACATTCATATTTTCTATTTTTGTAGGTTTCAAAGTTTTTCCATCGCTCATTTTAACATTGATTGGATTTTGTAAATTTATACATTCAAAAAAGTAATCCAAGTTAATAATAATGTGATCAGTACAATCACTATCCAAAATCGATTCAATTTTATTACTACAATTATTCGCTTCGCAATCAGTAAGACTCTGATTCTTATAAATACTCATATAGTTATCTATAAATAAGTATTTGTTAGTACTTTGATTTTCGTTATCGCTTCTAGCGTAATTGGTACTTTTATCTTGATAATGTTGTTGTTGCTAATGTCGATTCTGCCACTGTTGATATCCACCACGACCATGCTGTGCTCTGCCATGACTTCTATTATTGTTGTAAAAGTTTTGCTGCTGTTGGTTGCCGAACTTACCTCGTCCGCCTCCTTTCTGTTAATTACTTCTTCCTCTGTTGACATTTAAAACACCAGTCTACGATCCTCTTGATACATTTTGTCGTTGATTATAGTTGTTATTATAAGATTGATTTTAAAAATGTCCTGGTTTACCAAACTTAAAACAGTTTCTATTTTTTTTCCACTTAAAACACACTTGAATTTCCACTATTACATTTATTATTGTATGTTTGATTTGTTATCTCCTACATTTTAATTTCGTTTCTAACATATTCAAAAGTTTGCTCCTTTTCTTTAAAAATGTCTATTAAATCATAAATATGTTCTAATGCGGGAGGTAATGTTCTTAGTAAATAGATTAGATCCCCAGCGATGAAGTAACTTCTTCATGTTCAGTACTGTGTGACGTTGCATTTTCAGCCCCGAATCGACGTTTTCACGTCGACGCAAATCCGTCCCAATACAATGCACTAAAACAACTCCAATCGTATCCAGCAACTAAAACAATAAAACTCTGCGACTTAATACCCTATCAAACGCCTTGGCTTGGCTCAGCTCTGCTCTTTCGATGTAGACTCTTCACCTATAAGGGACCCCGTCGCAGACTGTCCGTCGGGAGGCGGACAGTTCCGGAGGAAAATGACTAGGGAACACCCTACGTACTTCACAAGTAAATACACTCTACATAAATTTGCACGTTTAACATTGATTTACTTCATTTACAAAAGATGAAATCAAGGAGAACCATCGCTACGCTAGTCACTAAGCCACCTCTCACAACTAGGTTTGCACACCTTTCTATCCACACTTTTTTCCCGCGTGACATCCTTCGCTTACTACTAACGTCTCATGCCATGCATTCTCAGGCCCGCATACGCCCACTCAAACGTACACACCTTCCTCCCGTATCCTGAACTTCACACTCTTTGAGTTCAACGGAAAACCAGCGCCGAAGCGACGAACATCCAGCTCTCCCACGAGAATTTTCGCAATCGTACCGTAGCACCCCTACCCTCGAGTCACCCCAGGGTTATCCTGGCGTTGAGAACACCCTACACCTGTTGAATTGCGCGCTGGGACCGGCCACACGCCAGCTGTCGAGGCCCAGGAGACGCTTCAAAAGTAACGCACATGCCGCTTTACGAGTCCCGCTTCACGCACACACACGATGGGCCCGCTTTACGACTTCCACTTCCCCCACACACGATTGGCCCCTCGCTTTGAAGGCTGCTCTCGACTGGTCCGGGTCCCCTCCGGGACGCCCACGGGCGTTGCAATCAGGTACGTTGGGCTCCCATCCTGGAGCATCTCATTCCCTCTCTTTCTCTCTCCCTATAAAGCACTCGTACCCACTCTTCATTACCCGCACATCATCCCCTTTCACTTCCCCGTCATGCTTTTCGTAGACTTCCGCACTCCGCTATCCTCACATCGTTCCTTCCTGTTTCCCAGTCACTCTTCTCGCGCCTGTTTGCACTCTAGTTATCGCCCTTACACTGTCTTCCTTTCCGTACCCTCTCGCGCACTACTCTCCACCACTCACTCACCGTCGCGTCGCCACGGGGCACTCAGCCCCTAACTCCTACCTTAAGCTGCGACATCTTCCCTTTTTCCTGGACTGACGGCCGTAGGAGAAGGATTGAGCGAGAAAGTCCTTGGCGAGAGTCGATCGGTTGGCTTATCGACCTTGGAAAATAACTTTCTCTGTGTCTCACGAAAAAGAGATGCACGCGAACTGTCTCTTCAGCTTCGAAGCTATCGAAGAAGTGACACCGCGGGACCTCGCGGACACTCCTTTCAGAGCCTGAGATCGCTTCTCATAGGCTCTAGTCTCCAAGTTCTCTCACGTTTCATCGTTTCCCACTGACCAAACACATCGCTCATACTCATTCTTGACACATTGTCTTTTAGAAACTGTCGAAGGCGCTGATTCACATTAAGATACACGCATATCACTCATTGTCCTTATCCTTATTACACGTTTCTTCGGAAAGTTCCCGTCGCCTTTCTTGCTTGCACTTCTCTTTGCTCGTCTCCTCAGCTATGTTTCTCCGTCATCCTCTCCGCTTTCCTCGCATGAAACAGAATGAAACACAATTAAACACGCGTACGCGGGACATTAAAACGAGCCTAAATCATTAATTTTTACGTAAAGTCGAGTTTAAGTGTTTTCTTGGCTCAAAATGAAAAATGACCCCATCATAACTGTAGCTCGTTTTTATGCTGCAAATTAAAACAAAAGTATGTTGAAGAATCATTGGATCACTAGCGATGAAGTTATTCTGAATTGTTTGGTTCTGTCAATTCATTTTTCATTCTAACTTCATGACCAACGGACATTCGCAAAAATAAATAACTAAAAACTATTAATACTAAATTTTTCAATTTTCGTAATGTGCCAGATAAATCTATTGCTTATCAAGATTTGGATTTTAATTTTGCACTTGATATGGCATTTTATTATTTACATATTAACCAATCAACACACGAATAAAAATAAATCTATTGCGGTTTTTTTCATATCATCCTTTCTCGTACAATTGATTAACTCTAATAAAAAAAGCATGCCATTTTTTAAACATGCCACTATGAATAAATAATAAGAAGTTAATAAAAAATATCAAAGTAAACAAAAGTATAAAGCCATATAAACAATACAGCGTCGAGTTCGATTTTTGATAGTTGATTTCAGACTCTGTCTCTTTCTCTCTTTGGATCACGTAGAAATGGCTTAAGTTTATTAAACTTAAGGAAAAATTAGGCTGGCAAAAGTTTGCCCATGATTGCCACTAATAATTTGCCGCACTTACATTTTCACCTTTAGTAAAGTTGGACAAAAATTTGCATACGTTTGCCCATGTTTCCCTACGTTTTCCCAACTTCGTAAAAATATAAATTAAAAACTTAAGATGTGTTTATTAGAAAAAATTAGTTTAGGAACGTTTTTCATCAAGAAAAATAATTGATCTTTATATAATTTAAGTGTTTTTTTTTTCAGATTTCTTTATGTACGATGCTTCAATCGTAAATATTTTATCGTTAATTTTAAAGTTGTAACAAACACTTACAATATCGCTAATATCTAAATAATAATCGCTATAATGAAACTGACTGCTCTGTTTTTTTACAAAATACAAAAATAAATGGTAGAAACATAACATTGGAGACTATTACACTTAAAAGTATCACGTACCTTATATTTTGTAACGACGTCGTAATTTTTACAATTTACATTGCAATCGTTACACAAATACAAACATTCACAATAACACCATTGAAGAAAAGGTTTGATAAATCTTATATGCAATGTATGGTTTTGAAGAAAATGTATAGATAATAAATTTGTTTTTTTCTTGAATGCATATAATTGTGTTTCTCAATAAACATTTTTACTTAATATGCTATTAAAAAAGTAGCATTTGTTATAAGCATTAACAAGTACGTTTATTCCATTATTATGACAAATGTCATTTATATAATCAGGTAAGCCTGCAATTAATTTTTTGACTATGCCTGAAATAAACGTGTTGTTATTTATTCGTTTAAGTTTTCTTCCATGCGTGATACTTTCTTTTATTTTCATACAATAATAAGAAATATTACTATTTACTTTGACATATTTTTCTTTTAGTTCTGTATAATTTTTTATGATTTCACTGAGGTTTTCAAATGCACAACATAACAAAACTCATAATAGTACCAATTTTTTTACTTCATGTGGTGGGTGGAGTAAGAGATGTAAGTTACACGTCAAGTACTTATCACCATACAAAGTCTCAAATTTGCAACATATCGATAAAATCAATGTCTCACTTTTTCAATCATATAATTGCTGACACTAAGATAACTTTGAAAATAAATTCCGTAAATTAATAGAATGTGATATTATAGAGACTTGATTTTCTTAAATTTTTTCAATACAGGTAAGCTGTAGGCGAATAAAAAAGTTTTCAATTAGTGCACTTTCCAGTATAAGTAGTCTGGAATTTTTCTTGGAAAACAATCCAAAAGCAAAGAAGGCGTGAAATTTTTCATAATCTTAACAATGACATTAATAAAAGGTATAGCAATAATGATGGGTAATTTCACAAATCTAAGATGAACCAAAATGCTACAAGTCTTTTACCGTGACCTTGGTAAATATAGTACACTGTAACATCCTATGTCATATACGTAATATTAATTATTTCGAAATACACAGCTCCGTTCAAAACTTATAAAAAACGAGTGCTCAGTGATTGTTAAACATTGAGCTGCATAGCTGCTTCTGCAATCTCGTAACATATAACTTACTTCCTTTGAAAAGAGCTGCCATCGCAAGACTCAAACAACGCGTGCAACCTCCAAATAATCTTATATAGTGCTCATCTTACAAAATCAATTTGCACTAAATGTCAGCAAGAATGAAAACACTCAACAGTTTCAACATTTATTACTGAGAATGATCCACAGCGAATGTCAAGCACAGTTTTAACTTTAACTGTACCAAATGAAAAATCTGAGAGATCAGTGATTTTTACAATTGTTCGCGGTATAGTTGTTGCACCGCGTTTATGCTTGAATAAATTAAGAGTAATTGGGTTAAGCTCGGATTGGTCATTTGGATCCCCAACTTGACGTGTCCTCTTTAAGTGTAAGAGTATAAAAACTCCCTGCGCATACCAATAATTGCCTTTTCTCTTTCATCGAGTGCTCCAAAGTAACTATAGAGGTTGGAGAGTAAGTTCTGTTGCATCTTTTAAGTGGATGTAAGACTTAATTCGGTGATTAAGCTACGTGTTGAAAGCGTCCATTTCAAGCAAATGTAAGCCTCAGTTCGTTGACTAAGCTGTGTGAGAAAACCTCGAGAAACCCAGACTATTGTAGACTCACCTAATAAGTGAATCAAGGAGGAACAAGAAAGAAAGAACCGTCGAAAAGGGATCCTACGTTAAAAGTAGCAGCTGAATTATCATCATCGCCACGAGTATTCTCATGTAGGATTAAATTCATTGTTCCAGTCAACCTTGTAAGATCTTGCAACTGCGTGCGCGTAAGTAGTGGCTTACCAACGATTAATAGAAGTAAGTTAAGTTAATAAGAATTAAAAATTGTTAAAAACATTTTAAATGCGTACCTAAAAATTTATAATTAATACTCTGGAAATTTCGAATATTTTCTGCTTCACTGAATTGATGAGATCGTTAGATAAGACATAACTTGGTTGTTGATTAAATTTTCTTAACTAAAACATTTTAATTGTTAAATATAATTTCTAAATTCAAATATTTCAAAATTAAAAATTCTAGTTGATAAGAACAAAGTTTTAGTTTCAATGAATGAATTGAATACTACATAAAAATAAAGAGACTGACGTATGACATAGACCTTTACAAGGACGTTAGCTAAAAAATTAAATAAATACGCAACTACTTTATTTTATCAGACAGAAATTCATACAGTAGGTCAACGGCGTATGATATACTAACATTACTTAATTTATATCACACGGTCAAACCTAACACCACAACGCCAAGTCAGCGATTTAAAAGGAAAGCATATTATGAGTATTTGTTTGTAGAACGAATTCACGACTTTCATTCTTTACTTAAAAGTACGGACGTAACAACATTTTATCTTGAACCTAATGTACTTCAACCTTTTACACTTAGTACTGGAGATTTACTTTCCACAGCGTGTTTTGCATGTGACAGTGTTTTTCAGTCGTTTGCAGACTACAATTGCGATTTAAAGGGTAAATTTGAACATGTTTGATTTCTTTTGTCATTGTCAGTCGACAGCACGACAGGTGACGAGTAAGTCAACCAAACTTACGAATTTTCGCGTACCTGCGCCTGATGAGGCTGACGCATATTGTCAGCGAAACGTTGCGCATCAATAAATCAACGCAGAAAATTTAAATACACTTTACTTGTATTTATTTATTTTCTTACATTTCGCCCCCAACGGATCACTGATCACTTTGAATTTCCAAATTCACCGGAGGGCACTGATATATACTAACAAATCAATGAGAAAATTGTATTATTGGGAATGTATGAGAAAAGATATTGAAAATTATGTACGAAAATGCAAAACTTGCCAAGAACAAAAATTAACACGAATAAAAACTAAAGAATCCATGACAACAACTGATACTCCGGCTGAATTTTTTTCCAAAATAGTCATAGATACCATAGGACCGTTAGCGACAACGACATCTGTAAATAAACATGTATTAACTATACAATGCTTATTTTCAAAATACTGTGCAGCAGTAGCTGTACCGGACATCCGAGCTATCACAGTTGCAGACGCTTTGGCAAGACACTTCATAGCTTTGTGTGGAGTACTTAAAATAGTTCTCAGTGATAATGGACGAAGTCTTCAAAATCATATACTATCAAATTTAGCCCAAATATACCGTTTCAACCTTAAGACAACTACACCCTACCATCCCCAATCTAATGGTTCTTTAGAACGTAGCCATGCCATGCTTGCAAGCTTTTTAAGAACAAAAGCTACAACCAAACAAGATTGGGATAAATTGTTACCTTTTGCTATACCTGAATACAATACATCATTGCATACAGCTACAGGATTCACACCATGTGGATTAGTATATGGCAAAAAAGCATGTCCACCAAACCCATATCCAAGCGAGAATGAAATGTAATCCTATAATAATTATCTTATTGATTTGATTCATTGCTTAAGAGACATGCATAAAAAAGCTCATGATGAGCTGATAAAATGCAAACATAAAAGTAAACAAAACTATGACAAACATGCCAGACCTCAACATCTAGAAGTTGGTATGAGGGTTTACTTCATAAAAGAAGCTCGTAAAGGAAAATTAGATAAATATTACAATAGAATTTTTGAAACCACTAATATCAATTAAGATAATAATAATAACGTAACTCTAAAGGCAGAGAATAGAAAGAATAATTATCAAGCATTTAGATAAAATGAAGCGCTGTTACGAATAAGATTTCCTTCTTGTTACAGGAATCTCCGCAACCTGTCCAGATGATTCTAAAGCTACTCATAATAGGATCCATTACGGCAAATAACTTTGTTGCATTTTTCTTTTTCTCTACTATCTAAAACAGTTGAACTTCGACAATACATTTTCTTGTATTATATATATTTTATTTACCAACTGGCGTACAAGACAACACGATTAAGACTAAAAAAAAAAAAAAAAAAAAGGAGAAAAGCTTCGTTCCTCAGGCTCACCTTAAAAAACTGCACATCAGGAACAATTTGAGTACGATAGCTGCAAAAATATGTATACGTGGAATACAGCTTTCTTCATTTTACCTCTTGCAATGCACTGTATGAAGCATTTTTTTTATATACTTTTAACTAATCAACAACTAAATTATTGTCAATACAATGGGTTACTACTAATTTTAAACAATGTGATCTTTAAAAAAAAGTAATAAAATAAAAATGTTTGTCATATAATTATAGTACATAACTCATTACAAATTAAATCAATAATCAAATCAAACCGAAATAACTCTAATAACAATTTTGTACAGCAATAATTTCAATAGTTTATGGTATAAATAAATTAATATTAATTCATTGATTTTTGAAATTAGAATTCTGTACATACCATTTGAATGTAAGTGATGTCCAAAATTTTATTACCAATAAAATAAATGAATTATAACCCATAGTTCTGATATCAATAAAAATCTATGTAAATGATTAAATGAATTCAAAAAAATTTTTTTTATATCAACTTGTGTATTATTTTTCGTTTAAATTGCATTCTTTTATTGTATTCGATAAAAAATATAAATATAAAACTAAAACGTAACTTCCAAACCACCAATGGAAGACTTACAACAGCAAATCCTCGAGGAATTAAACACCCTAGCATTATAATATATACTAATTCATATAGAAACATAATTTATGTATGTCTTATTTCTTGATTAAATTATTTATAATTTTTTTTTCTACCTAACATAGGCTCAATTGTTTTCGCTCTTATGACTGCCGAGCGCGGCAATCAGCTAAGGGGGGGAGGAAATTTCATGTGATATACTTAATATTCATTATTTCGGAATACACAGCTCCGTTAAAAACTTAGGAAAAGTGAGTGCTTAGCGATTGTTAACCATTGAGCTGTATAGCTGCTTCTCCAATCTCGTAACATATAACTTCCTTTTTTTAAAAAGAGGTGCCGTCGCAAAACTCGAACTACGCGTGCAACCTCCAAATAATCTTACATAGCGCTCATCTTACAAAATCAATGTGCATTAAATGTCTACAAGAATGAAAACAATCAACAGTTTTAACATTTATTACTGAGAATGATCCACAGCAACTGTCATGCACAGTTTCAACATCAATTGTACCAAATGCAAAATCTGAGAGATCAGCGATTTTTACAATTGATCGTGGTATAGTTGTTGCACCGCGTTTATGCTTGGATAAATTAAGAGTAATTGGGTTAAGCTCTGATTGGTCGTTTAGATCCCCAACTTAACGTGTCCTCTTTAAATGTAATGGTATAAAAACTCCCTGCGCATACCAATAATTGCCTTTTCTCTTTCATCAAGTGCTCCAAAGTAACTATTAAGGTTGGAGAGTGAGTTCTCTGGCATCTTTTAAGCGGATGTAAGACCTAATTCGGTGATTAAGCTACGTGTTAGAAGCGTGCATTTCAAGCAAATAGAAGACTCAGTTCGGTGACTAAGCTGTGTGAGAAAAGCTCGAGAAACCCAGACCATTGTAGACTCACCTAAAAAGTGAATCAAGGAGGAACAAGAAAGAAAGGACCGTCGAAAAGGGATCCGACGTTAAAAGTAGCAACTGAATTATCGTCATCGCCACGAGTATTCTCGTGTAGGATTAAAATCATCGTTGCGGTTAACCTTGTCAGATCTTGCAACTGTGTGCGTGCAAGCAGTGGCTAACGAATGATTAATAAAAGTAAGTTAAGTTAATAAGAATTAAAAATTGTTAAAAACGTTTTAAATGCTTACCTGAAAATTTATAATTAATACTCTGGAAATCTCGAATATTTCCTGCTTTACTGAATTTATTAAATCATCAGATAAGGCATTACTTAGTTGTTAATTAAATTTTCTCAAATAAAATATTTCAATCGTTAGATATATTTTATAAACTCAAATATTTCTAAATTTGAAATTCCAGTTGATTATAACAAAATTTTAGTTTTAATGAAGAAATTGAACACTACACAAAAATAAACAGACTGAAGTATGACATAGACCTTTACAATGACGTCAGATAAAAAAACGAAATAAATACGCAACTACTACATTTTATCAGACAGAAATTCATACAGTAGGTCAACGTCAGTTTGGCGTATGACATACTAACATTATTTCATTTATATCACACGGTGAATTCTAACACCACAATGCCGAGTCAACGATTTAAAAGGAAAGCATATTGTGAGTAAGAGCAAATAAGGCTTTTGGACCGACGGCTGGTTTCTGATGAAAAAAAAAATTAAATTCATTCGTTTGTAGAAAAAGTCTACGAGTTCCCCCCTTCACTTAAAAGTGCGGAGGTAACAACATTTTATCTTGAACCTAATGTACTTCAACCTTTTACACTTAGTACTGGAGATTTACTTTCCACAGCGTGTTTTGCGTATGACAGTGTTTTTTTAGTCGTTCGCAGACTACAATTGCGATTTAAAGGGTAAATTTGAACATGTTTGATTTTTTTTTTCTATTTTACAGTTTAGACACCCATACTTTCCAACATACTGTTGGGTATTTAAAAATAAAGCTTTTATAAGGAGATTACCAGTGTCACTAATCATCATTTCTTCAACTCTTACAACAATAATTTTATTTGGAGTTAGATAGTCAATACCACGTAATAATTTTCTTAAGTAATCTTCAAAAATCAATACGAACAAATTAACGACAGGCTTGCTCTGAGCAATCTACAGACCTCCTAAAATTTTTTTTTTTCTATCCGCAAATTAGGAGGTAGTTTATTGATCATAAAATACGAAGGCCAGACACTGATACTAAATGATTTAAATAAAACTATCGCTTTAGAGTACCAAGAAAAAGTGACGTTATTCTTATTTTGTACCAAATTTACAGGTTAACATTTGTATAATAGTCTATCATAAATATCTTCGTAATTATTTTTATATTTTTTAACTCAAGCAAAATGGTATACTAATTTTTTTCTAAAATTATTCCTTCTTAACATTAACGTTTATTAAGACAATATAGGGATTTTCATAACATTATCAAACGTATTTTTGTGACATTTTGTGCAATGCGTACTTTTACTAACTTTAGAATAACATCTTAAGCAATAATAATGTTAATTAAGCCAGATTTCATAGTCTGCGGAAAACTATTTAAATTTATACAATGATTTTGCACACTATTTGGCTTAATGAAATGTAATTCTATAAGAAAAAAAACTTTTTATTAAAGTAAGCCTATAATTTGGAATCTAGAAATTAGGACAAAAATAGCTAGAATACTTTGTGCAACAGTAAGCAAAGCTTGCGAGTATAAAGTTACGTCAGCATCTGCCAAGATGTCATAATTATCCAACTCATTTTTGCTTTAAAAGGAAGTTTTACTTGTCGATTCTTCTCCTTCTAAAGAACTTTTTTTAGCCTCATCTTCAGAGGAGCTTTTATTTTTATAATTCTTATGGTCAAGTGCCGTTAGTCAATCGTACGCTTATAATGAAAGAAAAATCAAGTTATCAAGGATATGTACATATCGTCGTGTAAGCGCAAGAAACAGCTTTTTTCGAGGCAATGGCAAGAAAGAGCTTTTTTAAACTTAATGGCAAGAAAGAGTCTTTTTATAAAAAAGTTTTTTTAACTTGGTTTTAAGTTGGTTATACATTTAGTATAGATATACAAGCTGCTTTTAAAGTATTATGTATATTATTGACTCGATATGCTTTTCGATTGATAAACTTATAGATGAGATATGTAGGTTATTTAAAAAAAAACACCTCTAAACTCATAAAGCAACACTTTTTTGGTAGATTAAAGAATTATTAATAAAAAAAGAATAATTTGCTCTGAAGTAGAATAATTACTATCATTGTTCTTGAAATATAATAAATATAATTCTAAGCACTTCTTTAATGGTTACTACGGTAAGTAACTATATACATTATCAGATTTTTTTTTTTATTAAAATTCTTTTTAACAACAATTCGTATCACAGATAAAACTATACAGCCAAGCAGCAGTAGCCTACATGACATATTTGTCCTTGAAAGATACTGTTAATTCGTTAGGTATAATACCAAAGAATTTGTTCGTTAAATATTTAAAATGTTATTATAAGAATCAAGGTAGTTATCTGGGATTAATCCTTTCTTTATGAGATTATTAGGATCTTTTTTTTTGTTATCGTCTAAGGGTAATTTTTTTCCGTAACATGTAGATAAAATATCACTACTTGAATCTATGTTTGCTTCCATATTGTTTTTTTCTTGATAGCTATAAATATAGTGAATAGTTTTGTTAGCATGAAATTGAATTTAACTTACACTAGATGTTCTTATTTTTCTTCAAAAACTTCTTTGCGACAACTTTTCTGAGTCAAGAATATCGCTTGCATTTATTTGGTTGACTTTATATTTTGGTGTTGTGCGTTAAGCTTCCATCATTATTTAATAACATTGGTCTAGCGAAAAAAAAAGATTGATGTCTAGCAGCTATTTCTATAGTAGAGTGCATGGAGTCACCTTCTGTTTGGGTCTGACCCTTGACTAAGTAATTGGAATACAATATATCATTAAGATTAAGTCATTATTTTTAGATTAAACTAAATAGGTCAACAAGAAATATTTTATGAGTCAGCAGATTAAATTTGATTCAGATAAATTGGTTATAAATAATATTAAAAAGGTAACTTTAAAAAAAAATACTAAATAAATTCTGTGATAAACCTAGTATATTATATCCCACCGATGTTGAATTGTCCCTTGAAAGTCAACTGCTGCTTTGGGATACATAATAAAAATGATGTTATTTTTATTTTGGACTGCAAAGTTGTCAGAATAAAAGTGAAAACGGTGCACTTCAGATTCTACTTGAGCTTTTATAAATTGCCAAATTATACTACTGATTACATTTGTGCCGCGTTTACCATCAGTTTCGTTCCACACATGGCAAGAACCATGATTTATAACCATGTCAAACATTGTTAGATTGTATATAGCTATTTTTCTACTATAATACATTAAAGATATCTCCAAATGAGGATATCTCCACTTATAAGAATATTCTTCATTGTAAGGGTACATCTCACAACCCGACGTACATTCATCTGTACTGACCCTTGACAGATTTGTCCTATAAAATTCACCTGGTACGTGAAGCGATTTCTAGTACGTGTCGGGTAGTAAGAAATTCTCAACAGAAACATCACTTTTATTCTCATTAAAAGGAACGTCATAGTGCTTATCACTGTTAAGTAAGTAGAAATCTACATTACAGTAAAACAAAAAGGTTTTTTTTCAATTATTATACAACTTGATTCCGATATTAAAGAAAAAAAACTTAATAAGAAACGACTAGTTAATAAATTAATGATATTGAACAGATTACTAACACTTTATCGTATTTTGTCACTGGAAATATGTACACGAATATATTACACTTAACATGTTCAAACCAATCTGAAGCTACTGATGGCGAAACAAATTACTTATAGTCGGTCAAACTACTAGAAGTTTAATTTGACTTGCTTTGATGTAACTCGCTTAATTTAATAGTTCGATTTTCTAGATTTATAATAAAAGTAACTTTCACTTTTATATTTATTGTGTATAGATACTTACTTAGACCTCAGAGTTTATAATCTAATCTTATCTCTTCATTTCTTCGTTAATATACTGTAGCTGTTCGTGCTTAAACAAATGTATATGCTAGTCAATAGATCTTGTACATACTTTGGATAACGATTACCTTTATACATTTTCTTTTCATTTACCAAGAAGTGCGTTGCTTCGTGAGTTTCAAGGTGTTTTTTAAATAATTACCAATATAATTAATTTATCCAATATTGAAGACGCACAATGAGTCTTAGAGTTATTGGTCCGAAGCTCTTTAGTAATTAATTATTAGTTCATCAGTCGAGAAGCACATCGAGTCAATAATATACATAATACGTTTAAAGCGATTTGTATATCTACACTAAATGAATTACCAACTTAAAATCAAGTTAAAGAAGCTTTTTTTTGAAAAGGCTCTTTTTTGCCATTACGTTTGAAAAGGCTCTCATGCTCTCGCTTGCTCTCGCTTGCTCAAAAATTTAAAATGGCTCTTCCTTGCCATTATGTTTGAAAAGGCTTTCGCTTGCCGAAAAATTCGAAAAGGCTTTTTCGTGACAAAAAGTTTAAAAAGGCTCTCTCTTGCCATTGCCTTGGAAAAGGCTCTTTCTGGCTCTGACCCTACAATATGTACATGATACGAACTTGTACACGTTAGTGTGCATCTGCGTTTTTTGGTGTGAATATGCATGTATGTATATTATATTTATTTATTTGTTTATCTCCATCTAGTTATACACTTATAACGATATATATATATATATATATGCATTTATATAATTGTATACATATATAACTATATATAGATATATATCCTCATATTATATGGTTACTTGTGTGGGACATTCCACATATCCCCCACAGCCCCCCACAGCCCCTCCACATCCCTCCCGCAGCCCCCCATACAATTTTGCTTGTCCCTCCGCAGACCCCCTACTGCCCCCCCGCAGGGCCCCCACACCATTTTTTTTACATAATGTCATGTATACTTGTAAAATGATGAAATATTAATACGTGACTTTCAATTTATTACCATAAATATTGCCGAATTATCTATGAAATTCATAAACTAGAGTCAATAAAACATGTAAAAACCTCTTTTCAAACAATATTATCTGTTTATTTTATTATTATTATTATATACATTTTTTGCCTTTCTACTCAAATGAATAAATTGTTTTTATTTTAGCATCTTGATAAAAGCCACATGTAATTGACCATGAGAAAATAAGGGTTTATTTAAATACAAACCTACATTATAGAAACTTTGACCTTGGGATTTGTTTATTTTCATAGCAACGATTGAAAATTGTTTACAAAACAGAATAAACGGTAATGTCAAGAAGTTTTCTGTGTCTAAGTTTATTCTTGGAAAAAAGACTCAATTTCCAATTTTCTCTTCAGTTATTATTTCTCCTTTTATATTATACTGTAATAATTTTGTAATTTGTTAACGTGTTTCATTACAGAGTCCATCTGATATACTTTAATTTCTTATTAACATCACTATTGTATCAATTTTTGGATTAAGTTTATGAGGTGGTAATTCTTCACTATTATTGTTCGACTTTTTCACCGGAAAATTTAAATAAATGTAATTGTCTGATTTATCAACCCCGTCATAAGTTACGTTATCTAAACTATAGCAAGTTTTAATTCCTCAAGTGAATTTTTTGAGAATTTTATTATTAAAATAAGAGGTGTTCTCGTTATGCGATGTAAGTATAACACTATTCATCGATTAATTGTAGATATTAGAAAACATTTGAGAATATACATCATGTGAGATGCAATTTTTAGGAATGTTAAAAGTTTTCATTTCCTCTTTTCCAAATTTTAATAATAATTTTGAAAATTATTTATCGTTAGAACAAATATTGATTTCTAATTTAAAAATTAGGAATGAATTCCATAAAAATGAAGATTTCACAAGTTGTTCAAGTGTAATTTGTTGATAACAATTTTTTATCACTGGGAGAATCTGACAAAAATCAACATATAAAATAATTGATTTATTTCTAAAATATTTTTAAGTATCATATAAATCTCTTAACGTTTTGTCTACAATTTCCAAAGCTTTTTTTGGAATCATTAAAGCCTCATCCCGAATAATGGATTCAACTCCTCTTAATATTTTTTTATATGACTCGAATTCTAAAAATGCTTTCTCTATATTATTAAGATCTATAGGAAGTCTCAAAGTTCTATGACTGGTCACCCCTTTGGAGGCCAAATATATGATATGCCAGTCCATGCCATTGACATGATTTTTTTATTTTAAGAAATAAAAGAACAAATTAACGTCTTACATAAATAAGTTTTTCCTGACCCTCCAGGACCATCTATAATAAAAATATTATTTTTTTGTTCACAAATAATATGAAATATATTTTTCTGGTCATTATTGAAACTTTTATACATCAAGTCAAACATTTCTTTACTGAAACGTATTTCTTTATCTATATTTTCATTTTTACTCTTCATTTTTTTTGGTCTAGGTAAATTTAAGCGTTCACATAATTTATCTACTAATTCTAAAATTTGGTTAATATGTAAAAAAGCTAAATTATCCTTATTATTAGGCAAACTATTCGAAAAAAATTCTTTGTATTTATTTTATATTTCATCACTTTAAACGTTTTCTGAAATTAAAAACCAAGCAAATAATTGTCTTAATTAATATGGAAGCATAACAGCAATTGATTTTTCAAAAATATCATTATTTTTTTTATTATTGTCTATTAAACCGATTGCAATTGCAGTGTCTTTAAAAGTTTTATAAGTTATTCCTTTATACGTTCTAATGTCTTGGAACGATGTCGAACTAATTACTTTATTTAAAATAAGTTAAAAAAAAAATCTTTCATAATCTTTTGGCGATATAACATTTAATCGACCAATTGCAATATTTCTTATTATATTTTTCCTTTAAGATTAATTTTTAGTTTAAGATTACTATTTAAATCTTTATATATTTCAACATCGTTGATTGAGAAATTAACTATAACGTGAACATTAAATGAATCTGAGAAGCTTTCAATTTCAATACTCGTACGACAAGCCCCATTTTTTGATATTATGTTAATATACCTATCACTAATTTTTACATTTTGATAATAATCGTTTCCTACTATTAATTTATCATAATTTTGCCATTTATTTACAACATTATTGATTACTGAGGAACGAGCTCTTATGTGGAAATATTTTTCACTATACAGAAAATAAGAAAAAGTTCTGAATAAACACTTTCCGTCTCCGTTTATGCTAACTTTTAAATTGTTTATTTTAAAAAATTTTAAAATTATTTAGTTAGATTTCAAATCAAATGTTAATAGTACAAGATACAAATAATTATTCCAATTTACAGTGTGGAATTCTGTGAAGAAATTATTTTCATATTAGTCATTGAATCTGAAAATGAAAAATTTATTCGAACCACTTACATCAATTGATAAAATGTAGAATGCATAACAGTAACAAAATTAATATAAAGTAAATGTTACATTAAACTTAAATAATTTAGATGTGATTAAAGTCATTGAAGCTTTTCGTTGTTTAGGATGTTAGCCATAAAAAAATAACGTATACCTTTTTTCTGTAAACATAACGGAGAGTTCTAAGAATAACTTTTAACGCAGCACCATAGTACCTTCTGGGTGGTGTGCAAATTTACTGAACAATACATAACTAATGCTTAACGATGTAGATCAAAAACTTTTCTTCCTCACGAATATCTGGGCACCAACCCCTCCCCACTTGCTAGAATCGTTGTACGTTATGGCAGATAGTAATGTCACGCCTGATAAGTGTTTATCGACTTTAGATGAATCAATTTACAAGAAATGGCAGTATGATGCCAAAATTAAGATTATGCTGTTCATGATGCAAGAAATAACGAAAGAAAAAAGTACGATTATTTTTCAGAAAAAGTGTATTTTTAAAATTGAGTAAATTAAGAAAAAAAAAATAAAAAAAAATAAAAACACAAGAAAAAAAAATTTGTACATAAAATTTTTTATCTTTAGAGCACTGGACAAAAACAAGGAGTCTGAAAACAAAAATTAAAACTCAATGAAAAATGAGACTATTGACAGGGAAACTTCTATCATCAGCGAGAAAAACGTGGGGGTTACGGATTCTCTTTTGCCACTCGTAGCTTCCCACACTGAAGTCGAAATGACGAAGAAAATGCAACAATGTCGAGATACAAGAAAAACTTGCTTGTGCTTGAACATACAAAAATACCGAGGAATCTCGAATTTACAATAATGAAGATGCTAAAGATTTTTTTATTTTTAATTTTTAATGTTATTTTTAGAAAATTATAATTATTTACTTTGTAAAACATGTTTTGTTTTAACTTATATCACGTACTTGTCTTTTTATGATTAGTTTAACAATCATTTCTCATATTTGCATGTGTTTGTGCAAATAAGCCAACTCTCTGTTAAGAGTGCAAAGAAATTAGTTTTTAAATCAAGTATCAATAACTTTTTTAGGCAGTTGACCAAATTCAACCCCAAAAATTACAAAGTAATTTTAAAGTTGGTGGAAACCATACACTTTGCACAAAACTCTAGATTGGCAATTTCTTAGTTTCCAAAAATTTAAAAAAAAAAAACGTGGTAACTACTGATATTTCTTAAATTATTTTATATCACATGCAGATTAATTTTGACTTTTATACAACTAGAGCTCAGAAAAGGGTCAAATGTGATAGTTAATCAGCTGCAGCTAAATGATTTACAAGGGCTATTTGACAATCAACTGCGATAAATGTCGAGAAAAATGATAAAATTAATTTTAGACAAAGTATAACTAAGAATCAGCTCAGTTACTTGTAGAAAGGAATGGCAGCCTATACTGGAGAATGTATACATTACTGTTCAAAGTAAGTTTTAACTTTATCGTCTAAGATTGCTATTGAAACGCTGTCTGAAATTTTTGAAAATTAAAAGTTGTAATTGTCATATTTCAGAGTTCATTATTGAAAATGCAACAAAAAAGGAGGATAAATTTTCTGTCATAGATTAGAAAGACGTTATGAAGTACCTTTGCACTACGCTACGTAATTCTGAATATACTAATGACAAAAAAAACAATAATTCCAAAGTAAAAGCTAATTCCAAACAGGATGACACTGAATCTACACAGCACGAACAAAGTAAATTTGTACTTAATCAAGAAATTCCGAAAATACAAGAAAATAAAAGAAAAATTAAAAATACTGTAAATTTAAATGAAACCAAAAAAAGGCAAGGATAAACTAACAGAATGCTGCTGAATATTTTCTTATTATTAATGTTTGTAATTGAAAAAATTACATGGAATCGTGGGAGTTATTTTAAGAACAGTACTTTATTGTGCTTTGCATCAATATTATTTTTCTTATTATAGTATTATTTTTAACTAAAAAATTAAAGTTTTAAATTTATGCCTTATTGTATGCTGTTTTGTTGTAGTTAGGGAAAAATAGTATAACCTGATAAAATTTCATCAACACGTTCATATTCTTACAAAGTTGGGAATATGTGAAACAACGTGGGAAGACGTGGGCAAATGAAAGCAAATGATTGCCCAACTTTACCAGAGGTGATGACGCCAGTGTGGCAAATTATTAGTAGCAATCATAGGCAAAATTATGCAAACCAAGAGTTTTGCTTAAGTTTGGAAAAATTAAGCTACTATTACGTGGGTTTGCTATCAACAATCTGCATAATAGGTTCACTCGCAGCCAATTTCAGGGTTGAAAGGTTTCAGCCAATCGGGACAAAACTTTGGACAATTTTAAAAACGAGCGTACCACATCTTTGTATCTCTTTATAATGGTGTTAAAAGGCTTTTCTTATCGGGATTTGTTTTGAACGTTGTTGATTAACGCTTAAAAGGTCTTATAACCGCAAAACTTCAGAGTTACAGTGATGTTCAATATTTTTTCTTAAATTTTGAGAATTGGAGATCTGAATTTACACGTATATAAAATCACGGTGCCATACATCGCCTACTGAAACATGTATGTAGCGCGACCGTGCTACTTGATGACTGTATGTATAAGTCTTATACCTTCTTTATCGTATAACTAGCTTGTTTGGACTATCAACGTTCTTATTTTAAACTTGATGGTACTGACTTTAAGACTTTCACATGTCTTCTTTTATCAGTAACCCTTTTTTCATTATTAACCCATATCTAAGCTGAACTAGCAAATTAATACAATGAACAGTTATTTCAGCTTCCTTGTAACAGTATTGATAAAAAGTCTTAGCTTTGTTTTAAGCAGGGATGTGTATGTCTGCAAGACAAACGTGTGTGTTACTGGGTATGCATATGCGTATACGTATACACAAATTGGTTCAAAAGTCACAAAGGACAACATGCTTTATACGTATAAGATGAGTTGCACAGTAGGCTTATGCACATACTAGATGCTTAAGGGTGTTGCCCTGGATCCTTATCTCTAAGTCAGTTACTTTCATTATTGAAATTCTTTTAAGGTTTTTTTTATCTTTAAATGCATTTTAAAAAGTTTATTCATTCAGTGCCATTAAATTAAAATTAATTAATGAGTGCCACCGTTTGATCTGGTCTATTTTACTTATTTTGTCTTAAATTAAGAGTTGCTCTGCTGACTGCAACCGTATTACTTTGTTATTGTTTTCATTTTATCTTGCTAAAAAGTATTATAACATGGGGTAAAACTTTAAGGATTCATTCAACTAATATTTTTTTTTTATCATCGAAAAATCATTCATATGTGTAATTTCTATCATTTTTCATTGGATTTTTTTATCATTGTCTCATATAGCTAGTGTTAACTGCTTTTCTTTGGTTCTATATTTCCCTTTTTTAAGTGCTATAACATATGCTCAAAAAACGCTTGTGAGTTGATATTACCTTACTTCCAAGTTTTATCAATTTTTGTAATAATTTACATAAATAGCGTAACGTCCTTAAAGTATTGATGAAACCATTCAAATGACCAGTGTATGATCAGATAAGCGTTACAAGCATGACCAGAACCTTATTGCAGAGAATAATGAGGCTGCCTTTGGTTGTCACTTGACACTTTCAAGAGCCACGAAGTACATAGTCAGCTTTATTTGGTGACTACTTTTGTTAAGTATGACTCTTTTAGCTGTCTCAAAATTTTATTATTTAAGGAAGAAATATAATATAAAATAGTATAAAGTAAAAAAATTAATCATTAACGCAAGTCGTCCCTTAACAGCCTCCTTTTCTTAAAATTATTACCGTCCTTAATGAATATAAAGTTATTTGAGCATTGTACAAAACAAGGTTATGAAATTATAAATATATGTATACATATATCTATATTTAGTACAAGAATCTTATTTCTAAAAAGGAATAGGTATGTGAGTTAAAGTATCTTCATAGTTTCGTACAAAGAAAGGTTTGATTGTTTCTTTTATTTTCTACCTTTCTCGTTTGTTTTTTTTCCTGTGATGTGCTCTTATTTGTATAACCTTACAACATTTTTGTTCTACAACACAGGTCGTGGTGCCAGTCATATTTGACGAGGCTGATATTCTTATTACAAATATTGTATCTTATTTCCGTTTCAATTTTGATTATACACAATATACTGTGCAGTCGTAAGTCACATTTGTATACACAATTCCCGCATGGCGTATATCATTACGCCTTTCGGTGTAATACATGGAAAATACCGTGTATAAATCCTTTTCACCATCTCTCGTGGCTTGGAGTTTCAAACAACTAATATCATTAAATGGGCCAAAAGTCATTAGATACTTGGTCCACTCGTCGATTGTAATTACAATCGTTACCTACATCATTAGCCTTGGTGGTAATTTTCCAGTTGTACCGCTTGAAGTGTCTACAACTAGTGGAATATTGGTTGTAGTTGTGGTTGTTGTTGTGTTGGCGATGGCGTCCGGCTCATTTTGTTAGGTTGTAATGCAACGCACAACTATCTTTTGCACTAATTTGATATGAGCAGGTACAATATTTTTCCCGGGGTTTGCGGAAAAAATAAATATCTTGTGTATCGTACAAATACTTAAAGAACTTCCTCAGGTATTTAGTATTTTAAGGTTTCCTTATTAGGACATAAATTTCCCTATTTGTACGTTTCACTCGTATAAAGTAAAAAATAGATATTTCTTGATCTTCGTCGCATGCCTTGATCGTGGTATTTTTATCTAATTTAGAATTAAACGGTCTAGATATAGATGGCTGTCGCTTAACTGACGTTTGTTCTGTCATAGGCATATTGCAGGGTGTTTTATTCGCAAACGCTTTTGGAGGCACCAATATTGGCATCTCCTTTCTTATGGTATCAATCAGTACCAATTGGGACCCATCATTAATGATGTAGCTGCATCAACAAACTCTGATGATGCGTAGTATACGGCATCGTAGATTGTGTATAACGCAATACAGGGCTGCTTTTAAAAGACTTGAACCTTGCCGTATTGTTTTAGCAACTGTTTTAGTTCTAGTTTTTTTATGGGGCTCTCTATAAAAAGGTTGAGGAAACATCCACTGGCGATGATGTATATTATATTGGCCATTTTATGTAATCTGTAAGCGTACAAATAATGAGTGTTATGATGATTATTAATTGATATATGTGTTTGAGTACTATTGTAGTCCTTTTTGTGTTAGTCATAAGTGATATAATTCTTAGGCTTAGTGTGAAATGTAAATGTAAGAATAAAAGTATGGTTATGAAACTCTTGGATGATGCGCAGTGAAAACATAGATGAATGCAATTATTACTTATCATGCTGTGTCAAATTACATAACCCCCATGAATTATCAGATGGTGACTGAATCAATTGACTTTCTGTTTTCAGGATAAATATATTTACGCAGTATTTGAATACTTCTGTTTTAGGTCGTAATAGCATAAGAATTTCACATTCGCTCATAGAATAAGGTCCTTTTAATGGTTCCATGGCAGAGCATATATAACCATATACTATTTTATCACATTGGTTAAATGTTACTTCTTTTAATCATAAATAAAAATTATGATCTTCTACTACTGATAAGTAAGGATACGATGGTTTTATGTAGGCAGATCTGTTTTGTCCAGATTTAAGAATTATGACTAAATGTAGTCTATAAAAATTATAAGGGGTTCAATGTATGAGTGTCAAACGTAATATTACCATGGCTCTATTTTCTCAATGCACAACATCTAATTTTCTTTGAGTAGCTATTTTGCTAGCATGAAATTCTCTATAGATGCTAGAAATTCTAGATTCCCTGCTAGGCTCTTCACCTCCTGGGCCACAGTTAAAAATATATTTAGAAAAAATAGCTTTGGATGTGCTTGACCACTTTGTTAATCATGCAAGATTTCAATCAGATCTTCATAGGAACGAATATTATGATCTAACGTAGCCTTAGTTCTTGTAAGGTAAGCTGATAAGCGTATCAGATATCTGTCGAGAGTAAGATCTTGTGCTGAAGTCAATGTACTAGTAACTTGTTTTAGAATATACTGATAACGTTTCGTAGTGTTATATAGTTCTTTAAATGTAACTGAAAAAGTACGGCTATTTTGTAGCTACAATTTACTATATTATTTTTAATCAGCATGCAGTTATTAGTGTTAGTGTTCATAACATTGATATCGTCTTCTGTGACTAAACTGAAAAGTCCTCTAGAAATGCTTACGATAATTCCAAAAAATATCACTGTCTTCCAATCAGCTCTTTTAATTTCTGTAATACTAATGCGAACATAGTATATTTCAAGGTTTGTTTTTAGTAGTTATAGTTGCCGTGGTTAGCAGTGTTTTAATCTACACAACCTTTAAATACTTATGTCGTCAAGATGGCTAATACAATGTTCTAATACACATCACTTTTTTCTTACTGAAGACATGCAGAGCATAATTCTTACAAGGATACTATTATTGGGTAATGAATTTCGCCTTACATGTGTGTTTTCATATGATTCCGTTATTGTGTTTCTCAAGAAATACATCATTTCTTTTTAAAACTGGTTTTACCTTTAGGGGTTTATTATCAATTTATGGGAACATAGTTCTTTCTTGACCTGAACGTAATCCACTGGTTGAACAATAAAAGGCTTTAATTTTTTATCGTAACTTGTTTTTTCTTGTATTTTCATTTTTATTTGGTAATTGTCTAGCGCAAGTTGCATTTGTTGAGATTACTTAGTAATATCTTGTAAATAAAATAGATAGGTTTGTAACCTTTTATCATTAGGTATATTCAAGCTAACTTTGCTACTTTCCCAAAAACTAGTTCATGGGGTGTACAATTAGTTTTTGCTTGGACACTTGTGTTATACGTGAAGTCTGCAAATTTGGCCAAATTGTCCTAATCGTTATAAGTTTCAGAGTAAGTTCTTACCAAGTCAGCTAAGGCAGCATGACTTTGCTCTAGTGATCCATTTGTTTGAGGATGATATGCTGATTAGTAAGATAATTGGTTGTCAGGGTTTTCATGAGTTGTTCCTATAAATTAGACATAAATACAGTATGTCTGTTTGTGAAAATTGCTATAAGCAGGCCGTAAATTTATATTAGATTTTGTACGAGTGCATCGGCAAGCGTACTTGATCTTACTTCTGATACAAGGACAAATACGATTTACTTAGTCAAATTGCGCCGCATGGTTCAGAAATGGCAATTACCATTTAGGCCATTCTCAACTTACCAGGCTCCTTGTTTTTTATTCGTTTAATTCTTTTTTCTCTCGACATTTGCTGCATTAACAAATATATTGAGAATATTATTTCTTATTTCAGGCCAGTCAATTGTTCTCTTATTCTCCGATAAGTTTTGTTTATTCCCTCATGTCCTCCAACTGGGCCGTCATGTAGTGTTTGTCTTATTTTATTACGTTCTTGAACTTTCGGAAATTTAACTTTACCGTAGCAAACAGTAATTGATGTAAGTATTTTATTAAAAGTTTTTAATAACATTTGTGTTATTGATCCAGGTTCTTATTTTTCTGTCAAATCTCCCCTTCTTGAAATTCGAAAAATTTTAAGATTTTATCTTAATAATATTTTTCTAAGTGATTTAAAAGCTTTTGCAAAACCCTCTGAAGTTAATAAGTCGGTAGATGTTTCACTAATAACGATTAATAATACAGTATGTCATCTATAAGGTAATATCAATATTTGGCCGACATTAGATTTTATTCGTTTCAAATGATTGAAGTCCAGTGCACCTATCGATCTCAAGACTCTTGAGACAGATGTGACTGGTTGGCTTATAAAATAAACCATACGGTTCTTTTCTATGTAAGACAATGTCTCGTGGAGATTACATTCTTTATTTGCTTAGCTCTATTTAAATTCTTATAGTTGTCAGTGATTCTGCTACTATCACTAAGACTTACGTACATCTTTTCGTACGGTTGTTTGTATCGATTGTTTAGTTGAAAATTGTATAAGTATAATAGTAGCACGAAATCAGTTGAAATATTTCAGTTCATTGATCTATTTCCATTGTCGTTTGATCTTTTGTTGCTGTTTTCGTTTACGTTTCCCTGGGTTTTTTATTTTATTTTTCCAAGCCCAGTGCTTTTGATCGCCGGTTTCTTGCAATAACGAAAGTACTCGTGTATATAGGTGTACTAGAACTTAAGGATGTATTTTCCTAAATACGAAGGGTAATTATTAATTTTTTACTCGTCATATATTTTTTTTAGATCTTATCTTCGTCAAATAGGGGTTCAAAACCTGTTAAATGTCTTGATATATCTAAAATATTTTCATCAAATACAGAATCATTAAAGTTGTCAGGGTCAAAGGTGTCTATTTTATTTAATATGTCTTGAATTTAGAAATCTGGCTTATCATTATCAGAAAATGTAGTTAACAATAAAAAATCCTCATCAGCTTGCTCGAGCTTATAATTGTTGTTAGATTTGTCCAAATATTCTTAAAGTAATTGGTGAAAATTTTTTTTCAACTGTTGTTCTTCTTGATAGGTAACATTATTAAAATTACTTGTCGTTGATTTAAGTTGGTTTTCAAAAACATCGTCATTTGAACCTTCTCTAAGTAAAATAGGTGTAACTAAGATTTCAGTATTTGTCGCATCTGAGTCAGAATCAGTATCTTTATTCAGAGCTACTCCTGTTTCAGTCAGTTCTTGCCATAATCCACTTCATATAATCATGGTAGTATATCTTCTCACCTGACGACTCTTCAGTATTACTCAGGTTCTTTTCGAAAAAAGTAATTGTCCTTAATGATACACCAAGGTTAATTAAATCTGAATTGTAACTGTGCCATTTTTCCATTTTTAGAACTATTGGATTTTATTCCGGTGACTTCTGTACTTGCATCACTAGCATGGGATAGTAAAGCTACTGATTCTGAGAAATTTTTTTTTAATGAGCTACAATCTTTTGATATATTTTTAGTGACATTTTCTAATAAACTTAATCCAGATGCAGATAATGTCTGTGACTGTGGGATTGTTTTTGTTTGAGTTCTTCAGGCAGTCACACAATGATTTAACTTTGGCTGTTCCTTGTTTGTTTTTGAAGTAAAGGGTTATCCAATTAAGATTTACATGCTTATGATTTAATCATGCTTCTAGGTTTTGTTACTTTCACTGTCTCTTTCAAGGTTGCTGGCAGTGATTTAAGTTTGATAGACGTTTAATGGGATGTTCTTACTATTTCTTTTCACTGACTTTTTAATTTTGATTATCTAGTTTCCTTTATTTTTTCTGTCCCATTATCATTACTTTTAACAAGGGTAATCCATTATTTATATTGTTTTCTGCATACAGAAATAGTACTACTAAATTTTTAGATAATGTATCATCAACGATATTGAGTTTTTCTGGCTTGTACTTGAAAGTTTATTTCTTATCAGTGAATTGAAACATCCAGCGCATTAAACGTTGTTCTGGGTCTCTTCTTGTTTGCATCTAGTTCCATGGCTTATGATTAGCTGAAAAAACAAACTTATTTCCTAATAAATACGGACGAAAATAATGCATTTCATATAGTGCAGAAAGCACTTCCTTTCAGTCGTGGAATAATCAATTTCGGCTTCATTAAGAGTTCTTTAAGATACGGTGACAGGATAGTCAAACTCAGCTTTTTCTTGACTTAATACCACTAAAATAGCGTAGTCAGATGCATTTGTAATTAACTTGCAGGATTTACTAGAGTTGGTAAGTTTTAAAATAGGCTCTGGATGTTGATGGTTTTTTAATATTTAAAAACTCTTGTCTTGCACTTTGGTCCATTTAAATTTTTCTTTTTTTCTAACTAAATCTCATAAAGACCTTAATATTTTTGAAAAATCTTTCATAAAACGTCTATAGTATTATGATAGTAATAAGAACCACTTATATTTTCCATAGTTTTCGGTTAAGCAAATTCTCTAACGGCTTGTATCTTTTTAGGATCTGGTTTAATTCCTTCTTGACTTACTCTATGCCCAATAAATATTACTTCTTTTCGCAAAAAATCCTCTGTATCTAGCTGAAGTATATTTGCTAATGTTAACTAGCCAAAAAGTAACCTTAGTTTACAATTACGGTCTACTAGATCTTTTGCGTAAAGAAGAATATAATCTAAATATACCAACATTTCAACATTTAATAAATCTTTTAATGTGAGATCCATTAGTCGTTGGAATGTCGCAGGCGCATTTTTTAAACCTTCGGGTATCCGTCAATATTGGTAATGTCGTAAATGCTATCTTATACTTATCATGTTGAGCTATAGAAATGTGTTGGAAGCCACTTGCCTGCACGGGTCTGATAAAACGATTTTTTCCTTCCGGGACTAACAACCTAATGATTGTAAGCTTGTCTTCTACGCCAAGTCCCTGGCACCTGCAAGTTTAAATATCGTGGTGAATAATTGTCTCTTGTCTGTTGATAATTCTAAAAATCTTATCTCTGACAACTAGGATTCAAATTTTGCTGGTTGTAATTGGTATAACTACTACGACTTTTATCTTGGGGGTATCTATTAGAATTGTTTGTTCGGCCTTAATAACAACATTGGTTATTTCTAGAACTAAAATTAATTTTGTCGTGTATAATAACTATTAGAATTTTCGTTGTTATATCGATAAAAATAGTTTTGCTCATAATTATTACTATTTTGTTAATTTGGATAATATCGACTTATTTCATTATTCCTAAAATATTCTAGAAAATTTAAAAAATCATTCAATTGCCTATTGGGACTGTAATTCTGATCGATGATTTGGTGTTCATTAACTTGTCTCATTTAATATGACGAGAATGGCTGCTCAGGGTACCTATTCTGCTGTTAATATGAGTTATCTAGATTATTTCTAAAATTACTGCAAGGTAGTGCTTGGTAATGTGTGTCCGGCATTGTACGCGTTCTTATTAGGCTCTCCAATCTTAACGCATACTTGAAGGCATCGGCTAAGAAAGCAGGTTCTTTTGCATTTTTGCATTTACTTGCTGGCTTATCATATGTGCTAGTACTTTTATAATAATTTTTAGCAACATGTCTCTTATTGACGTCATTATATGTACGTTGTATGCTTTGCCCTTATCTTCCATTAAAGCCTATTCTGCACCAATAAGCAGTAGGTTTACATAATCATCATATTCCCCAACTGATTGACCTTGTTAATGGCGCACTTTCTGCAGCTGACTTTGATACAAAGCAACTATTTTTTCTAGTATTTATCTTTTCTTAAAATGTATTATAAATGCCTCAAGGTTTTCGAAGTCTTGGCCATTTACGCTTATACGTGCAGCATCTCGCAGTTGAAATACTGCTTTTTTATATAAATCTTTTTGGTCGTCTCTAACCTAACTTCCTCTTTTTTTAACATCTTAAATATAGTACTTAAACTGGATATTTTGTCCATCAAGTACACAAATTAATTAGATTGCATGTTAAAATGAGAAGTTGGCGTTAAGGAACCTCAATAGCGCTTCATCTACTGTTATATCGGCATCAGCTGTATAATCGTTTTGGTTTACCATTTTTATTATTTAATTATTATTTTTGTTGTAAGGGTGAGGTTGTGTGGGTGTTTTTTTCTCCTTTCTTGTTATTCTTATACTATCTTCTATTCTTTTTTTTTTTTTTCGTTAACTAGATGTAATCGCTTTCGAGAAAAAAATTCACTATCATATTTTCATTTTATTTTGCTTAGTTATTCCAAAAAAAAAATTGCATAAGGTCCTTGCCGTGCATTATAAAAGATACAAGCAATAAAAAAAATAATAAGATAGATACATATGGGTCATTCAACTCAAAATGGCATATTTCATGTCCCAGTCAGATACAAAGTTGTTTAAGGAGATATCGATTCGGAGACTTTTTTAATTATTCAAGGGATACTTACTGCTGAAGGTACAACTAAATTAAGACCACAAAAAAGTATTCCTTTGGTCTCAGATGCAGAAAAAAGCTTAATTAGCGTTACAGGATCGTGTATTATTTAAAAATTTGCAGTTTTTCGACACCTGGAATCAAAACACGAAGGTTTAAATTTTTATACGGTATGGAGTCTTATGTTTATGAACGCAAACAACATTTTTACGCATTTTAGACAGCCAAAAAAAAATTTTATCCAAGAGTTGGCTGCTGTCAAAATTGGGGGATCAAAATATTATGAATTTAAAATTTGAATGGAAAACACTCTCACAAACGCAAGTGGTTGAATATGGGTATTTTAGTTGGAGCGTTTTATATTTTACAAAAGTTGAGGATGTTGATAGAATTTACTAGAATTTTTTCTCTCCATTAAGACAGATCTACAGGCTTACGGGTTTGAAAATTGCGTCTCCCCAAAATTAAAACTAAGAGCTCGTAACGCTAAGGAATATCATGTAACTTTTTTAATAGTTCAGTTATCGACTCAGAAGGTAAAGGGTTAGAGTTATGCTGTTTTTTATACAATATAAGTGCAGTGACAAAGCTTAATTTACGTTTGGCGTGTTATAATCTCAATTTTTTGACGATCTTGTGAGAGCCTGTAACGATACAAAACGCATTGTATCTTCACTTAGTCTTAGCTTATCGGTTGAAATAATAAAGAACATTGTATAAGGGACACAGTGCATTGTGTAAAACGAGAATAAAGTTAAATTTTCACTGTAAGTGGTATCATCATGGTTTTAAGATGATTTTTCGAACCCGGAACACTTCTTTTTTGGACCAATCGCATTTTGTTTTTGTGCAGCGTTATATTATTGACTTGGATAGTGTAGTATATAATAGTGTGTACTTTTTACATCATAAAATGCAAGGATACAGATAAACTTTAACTGTGACTGGCATAATTATGATCTTATGATGGTTTCTCCAACCTGTAACGCTACTATTTGTAAAGAATATAATTTAAAAAGTCTTAAAAAATTTTTTTCATGCAGATTTACTAGGGCCCAAAAAGTTTTCGCTTATTTTAGTTAGAAACAATACAATATTTTTTTTGAGAAAAATTAAAAACCCGTTTTAAGTGTTTGTCCATTTTGCCCCTCGAAAGATCCCGTTTTCAGTAGAATGACCTATTAATAAGTAATATCGATAATTATGCATTTGATGTGATACCCATAATTAATTATGGATAATACACAAGAATATTTTTTTTGGTGCGTGTGTACAACAAAAAAAATGTATACATTCATGTATTTCCAGCGTAAATACTTGTTTGGCGCATCCATGTATTATAAAGTAGCAGATTTTCTTCTAGGTGTACACCTGCTAACGGAACGATAGGTATACTATATGTAATATCCAGAAGCTTAAGTGAAAGAGTCTAATATAGCGTGCATATTTCGTACTCTCTGCTTTAAGCTAGAAAGAGAGTATACGGCGCAGAGATTTTTAGCAAAACATGTGCGGCTATATACTAAATTGTTACGTGAGCATCATCTACTACGTGGTGTATTATTAAAGTCTCTTTCTGCTCAGAGACAGAGAGTATCCGACATACAACTTGGATTTTTTTCCTCTTTATATTTGGAGGGAGCAGGATGGTCCACGCTTGAACATTGTATTAAAAATTTTTATACATTCACATTTTTGTGAGTAATCTTCTGCCTATGTGTTTATACGTTCTTGAGGTCTTTCACGAAACTCTTTTCACATAAAAACTATGAATTCGTCAAACTGTGTATTAGGTTGAATTTTGAAAATATTTTAATTGTCCTGAACGTAGATTCCTAAATTGTCAAAATTATTTTTCTGAAGCGTACATACTACTTGTATTGCGTATTTGTTGTTTTTTGCTAAATTGGTGCTTAGTTTATAAGAATTACAAGAATGTTGTAATTGTTTATTAATATAAACTAATTTTCTTTACAGAAAAGCTTTCTCAGCCATTAGTTTTTGTAAGTAAAGATTTTTGCCACTTCTTTTGTTTTTCTTGTTACTTATCCACATTAGAGAATTTAAGTGCTGATATTATTTGTACTTCGTATCCTTATAAATATATATATATTTATATAAAATCTATTTACTGTGTTATTATGCTTTTGTGAGTTAGAAAAAGATCGCTCTAATAAGCAAATTCTGTATGTATAATGTTCGCTATTAAAGCAGACTAATGAAATAAATCGCTTTGATTAACAGATGTAGGGTAGAAAAAGATAGATCACCTTAGTTAGCAGATGTGATATTAAGGTGTATATCTGTATGTGTAGTATAAGATAAAACTAGTTTTTATTTTTCTACTAATACTTAATAGACAACGTTGTTTTATATTTTACTTCTTAGTTTTATAACTGCTAACTATCCTTGTTTATTTTATTGTTTATTAATTGTTAGAATAAGAGTTTGTATAAAGCGCCATCTCTGCTATAATATATGTACTGTGCATACGCGAGCCCCGATGCTGCGCATCAGGCCAGTTCAGTTGATCGCTAGTCTCTAGCCAGTGAAGACTTAATTGTAACAACAGCTTGTAAAGACGGTATTACGACAGTTTATTCTAAATAATAATAATTCTGATTTCTCTACAAAGTGTTTAGTGCTTTTCCCTTCTTGTTATCCTTCCTGGCTTTTTCCCCAATCCTGAAAGCCTCACGCAGTGGATTAAAATCTCAATAGGTTATGGGCCCAGGCACGCTTCCACTGCGCGGGGCTTTTCTTTGTGATAAGGGACTTGCGCCGGGATTGACGCGTTTTTCTCTTTTCCATCTAGCAACTTCTAAAATGAGTGAAAGTAAAGAAAGCAGCGTGCCAGTAAATGAGATTGGGTTCGAGGCAGAAGTGCCAGTAAATGAGATTGGGCTCGAAGCAGAAGTGCCAGTAAATGAGATCGGGGTTGAGGTAGAGGTGCGAGTAAATGACGGCGAGACGTCGGCCAACGACAGCGAGGTGGCCCCAACTGGGTTGGAAGGCATAGAGGAGGCACGAGCTGTGTCACCGGAGACGAGGATACAAGGACAGGAGGGAAGAGAAAGGATCATGAAGGACGCAGCATGCCAAGGTATTAATGAGTCCTGTGTTGTAATTGTGTTAAGGGGGCAGTCATTTTTCGTGCTTAAAATTCGTTGCCTTTTGGCTGGGCCTAGCCCTGGAAGACGAGGTGAGCGAGCGCACGGACGGATTGGCGGCGCTGTCCGTGGTTGCTGTCGCGGGCGGCCGAGGCGCCGGGTAGGGGCTGGGGACGCCTGGTCACACCTGTGTGCCAGAACGCCGTCACCGCGGCGCAATCATGGCGGTCGGCTCGTTTCTTTCCTCTTTGTAGTCCCGTAGTGCGCGCGCATGTGTTGTGTTCACATATGTGTGTGCATGTACGAGCAGCTTATGCGCCATCTTTTCTTCCTTTAATTACATCCCGGCGTGCCGGACTGTATGTGTTCTACGGTTTACGTGTGCGTGGGGAAGGGGCGGCCCAACCTGCCTGCTCTTCGCGCGCAAAGTGGTAACGTGTGCAGTGTGCATTAACAACTGTGTCTCGTTGTTTACGCACGCTTGTACATTTTCAATTGTATCCCTTCTTGGAAATAAACAGGTAAACTTACGTAATGACGACTTCATTTTAGATGAAGATGTGATCGACGCGTATATGCGACTTTTCCAATTCGGTGTGGATATTTGCGGAGAAGATCTCGTAAGAGATTTATCTGTCAGATTAGAAGACGGATTAATTCTATTCGCAAATAAGAACGAATCGATCGCAGCCATCTCAAAGGGTAACTTTAAGCCCTTAGAGTTTGACAAAATATCGCGAACAATTAGAAACTCTGGCGGCGTTGTATCCCTGTCTGCAAAAAGGACAGAAAATTCGCAAGTCCCAAAATTTTTGGACGCGCTTGATTTCTCGCCCGGGTATTCAAAGAAAGCACTGTTTAAAACGACGGAACTGCAAAAGACTGAACTTCTGACTGATAAAAGGACGGACGATAAGAGTGTTGACGAAATGCATTTCGGAAATTATCGTGACAGAGTTCCAAAAGAGAAATCAACGAGTTCAACTATCTCGGGAAAGCCGAAAATAATAAAGAATGAAAACGTTAATTTTAAATACGACAGAGAAAAAGATAAACTGGTCACTCAAAGACAAGTCATCAATAACTACTCAAGACAGGCAATTGATAAAAATGAACTTTTAGTTAGAAGGAGTGCGGCCGCGGAAGAAAGGGACAGCCTGAGACGTCGGATTGGCTGGCTTGAAGAACGGCAGAAGGCGGAGCACCAGAGTGCTGTACAGACCACGACTGAGGCCGTTGCCCGTATAAGGGCCTTAGAAGAGGCAGTGGCGACAATGTCCAGGTTGTCCGAACGACTGGAACATTTTATGACAGCTCAAGAGGTAGGTCAATCAAATTTTGAAGTAGACGCGTTAAACTCTTCTGCAATACCTTCACCAAATCAAAATCGTAAATACAAAATTGATCCACTCTCGGAAAGAACCCTAAATCGAGTACTGCATGACAAAACGACTGATCTTGATCAGAGTGAAAGGTTCCAACTCGAACTGTTAAACAAGGACTCACCGTCCCGTTATAATTATAAATTAACCCCTAAAACAAAGATAGAATTGTTTCTTGATAAATTATTTTCAGAATTAAAAATTAAAAAACTACTGTGCGTCTTGGATGATACCGTTGAGTTTCCCACATTTCTGTCTGCCAAAGAATTAGATGATCACAAAGAAAGGGTACGACATGTTATAATCAATCACATTGATGACTTTTACTATTTAAAGACTGCTTATTATTCCGATCCTAAAGAACTGCTAGATAAAATGAAAGGAATCGAAAAAAACGAGTGAAACCTATCGTCAAATGAAATCAGACAAAAACTGTATACTTTTCGGTATTTCCCAAATAAAATAACAGGGTCTGATTTCGTTGATAAGTTTGAAGAGCTTCTCAGAAGCTACGAAAATTTACAGGTAAAACAACCCTTGTCAGAAGGAGAAATACGTGACGCATTCTATAATGCCGTCGTTAATAACGTAGCGCAGATTAAAACCCTCGACGCTGTGATTGAAGATGCGCAAGGAAAAAGGATTACTTATGACCGTTTGAAATCTTTCTTTTTAAAGACAAAGTCGAGACGACAGAGGACCGGAGCTGCTGGGGGAACTGCGCCTGCAACAGCGCTACGGGTGCACCAGCCCAACTCAACCCACGATAACGAACGGTGTTATCGGTGCGATGACTACGGGCACCACTCCTATAACTGCCCGGTCGACGCAGGAATGAGAAAGTGCTAATCCTGCGGAAGGCTTCAACAGAACCTCATGGAGCATAAGAAAAATTGCAGGGCTGCCAAATCAGGTGAGAAGAAAAATTTAAATTGGGACTTTAAAAGACGGGAAAACAAAGACGGACAAGGATCTAAAAATTCGACAAATAAAAGGGGAAAAAGAGAGCATGACAGTGAAAATAACAACCAAAACAAAAGACAGAAAAGGGACAGTCATAAAACTAGTAAAAATGAAAGTAAAACAAAAAGACAGAGTGGAAACACAAATGACAAGAAAGGTTAGACTGTTTTTAAGCAAAGCGACATTGCCTCTTCGCTGTTTTCAAGTTCTGCTAATAAATTAAAAACCGACAATTACAATCAAGTTAAATTCATCGCTGACTCAGGAGCGACCGACCACTTGGTAAACTCTCGGCTAGTATTTAAGAGCTTAAATTGTAATAAAACAAGCAAAATTAAGTGCGCGAATAGTAATCCTCTGGCAAACTTGAAAACGGAGGGAGAAGGCACCATCATCGGTAAAAATAATAACCATGATCTGACATTAAATAATGTGATCTGCTCTGAATCCTTGTCGGAAAACTTACTTTCTTTGAGAAAATTTGTGGATTTAGGCCTGGCCATATATCTCGATGATAACAAAATTGATATATTTGACCCGACTTTGAACGAGTCATTCGTCACAGGAGTCTATCGACAGCCATACTGGCTTGTTGAATTAAATGTTCACAATAAAGATAAAAACAAATTTGACAGGAAATATACATATCTTGTGACGAATAGCTCGGGTGAACCTTGGTATAATACACGAAGCAAAGCTATAACAAAAGACAGTGAACAAGACAGAGACTTAAGTAAAAATGTCGAGCAAGAGGAAGCTATTGGAAATCCGTTGGCACTACATCCCATAGGATCTTGCTTTGATAACTCAGTCAATGACCGTAAGCTTCCGAATTCTAATAAAATAAGCGTGTACAACACACCTATTAATGACAGCTATAGAACTCTTGAAAACAACAAGCCCCATTAACGAGGCCATCCTATGGCACGTGAGATTAGGGCATGCTTCCCTCGCTTATCTAAAGGCATTTCAGAAGAAATTTCCAAATTGCAAAGATTTGAAGAAAGTTATATTTGATGACAGTAAAGCTAGTTGTGATGTATGCTCCAAGGCAAAATTCAACAAACTTCCGGCTAAGACAGTTAGAGTGAGATTCACCGCTCCCCTCCAAATTGTTCATTCGGATACCATGGGTCCCATAAGTCCAACTTCATACCCCAAACGCTACAAGTTTGTGTCAGTGTTTGTGGATGATTACTCAAGAATGGCCATGGCATATCCAATGAAAGCTAAAAGTGATACAGGGATTTGCCTGGAAAATTTTGTCCAGAGCGCCAGAAACATCTTGGGGTATGACGCCAAGTTCTGCTATCTTAGGTCTGACCAAGGTACGAAATTCACTGGTGGCCATACCCGAGAGGTCTTAAAGGAACTGGGGGCCGAACTGCAGCTAGCTAGCCCGGATACACCGGAGCACAACGGGATGGCAAAACGATTCAACCAAAAAATCGCAAAGAAGACAAGAGTCTACATGTTCGACTCCGGTCTCCCAGAGAACATGTGGAACTTGGCTCTGAGTGCAGCAGTTTATGCTTACAACCGAACACCTCACAGGTCAAATAGAATGGAAATTCCGTTGGTAAAATTTGCGCCGCATGAGAATCTCAATATCGAAAAACTGAAACGGTTTGGGTGCTTGGGATACATCAAGATTCAAAGAAAGTCCGGCCCGAAGTTTAGTCCGTTAGCTCAACGAATTGTTCTAGTGGGATACACAAACACAGGATTTATCCTGATGAAACCTGAAGACGAAAAATTTTATGAAAGCAAAGATGTGAGATTCAATGAACGACTGGTATACAAAGACAGATACCTGAAAAACGATATAGTGAATTGGGAATTAGTTACAACGACAGTTGATAACGACAGCTGGCTCCTGAAGTTCGACGAAGAGACGGAAGAAAGCACAAAAACGAAGGGAGAAATCGTCAAACGAAAGAGAGGACGACCGCCGAAACCATCTGGTTCAGGAAATACGGAAGAGCTCTTACCAGTGAAACGACAAAAGCTAATATATGACACCAGTTTCACAGGACTGCAGGTGCCCCATGACTCAAATAATCAAATCAGATTTGGACAGGAAAATTTTAACGAAGAAGACTGCTCTGTGGATCTAAATTAGGATGAAGTATATCATGCATTGTTAGCAGAAATTTACAAAGATCCAACCAACTACCAAGATGCTCTGAAGAGCAAAAACAACACAGAATGGCGGAAAGCAATAGAAGAGGAACTGAAGTCGATGAATGACAACTTTGTTTGGAAAATTGTAAATAAACCAATGAGTGATAGCAAAGGCAGAAAACCAAATATGATTGACTCCCGGTGGGTTCTGAAAAGGAAAGAAGACAACTCTGGAAACATAAAATATAGAGCCAGGTTAGTGATCCGTGGATTTAAAGACAGAAACCAATATGATCTGATGGAAACTTATGCTCCAGTCTCAAGACTAGCAGTGATTCGAGTCTTACTGGCAGTCATAAACAAATATAACTTGGAAACACGACAGCTTGATGTAAAGACTGCCTTCTTAAATGGTACATTGAATGATGATATATACATGGAAATACCTGATGGTGTTCCGTGTGCCCAAGAGTTGAGAAAAACCAAAGTGTGCAAGTTGGAAAGATCCCTGTACGGTCTTAAAATTAGTCCCAAACGCTGGTATGAGAGGTTTTCAGAGACTGCTACAAAAATAGGACTCCAGGAACACCCAAGTGAGCCCTGTCTTTTCATATAGAGATGTGAAAGCAAATTTCTATTTTTGATTTTGTACGTGGATGATATGCTGATGGCAAGCAACGATGTCGATAAACTTACAGAAGTGAGTGATAAGCTTAAAGCCTAATTCGAAATGACAGATCTAGGGGAAGAAAATAATTTCCTGGGAATACAAATCGACAGAGACAGAAAAAATCAAATCATTCATTTAACACAGGACAAATATACGAACAAAATACTGCAGAGGTTTGGTTTCGACAATGCACGACAGTGCAGGACACCTATGGTGACGAGACAAGTCATAAATCAGCAACAAAGAGACAGAGAAGAATCTGGAAACGAAGAAGAGCAAAGTGTAAATAGGCCAGAAGATTTCCCATATCGAGAAGCAGTCGGCAGTTTACTGTACTTAGCAAACACTGTTCGACCTGATATATCTTATGCAGTGAACGTATTAAGTAGACATCAGATCAATCCCACAGAAGAAGATAGACAAATGGTCAAGAGAGTTTTCCGTTACCTCAATGGAACTAGAAAGAAAGGACTGACTTTTAAAGGAAGCACAGAATTCATGACGGCTTATTCGGACGCAAGTTTCGCAGACTGCAAAGATTCGCATACGACGAGTGGATACGTCATAAAACTATTTGGCGACTCTGTATCTTGGAGAACGCATAAACAAACTTACGTCTCGTTGTCAACCTGCCAAGCTGAATATATAGCTATGAGTGAGGCATGTCAACCATCTCTGCTATTATATATGTACTGTGCATACGCGAGCCCCGATGCTGCGCATCAGGCCAGTTCAGTTGATCGCTAGTCTCTAGCCAGTAAAGACTTAATTGTAACAACAGCTTGTAAAGACGGTATTACGACAGTTTATTCTAAATAATAATAATTCTTATTTCTCTACAAAGTGTTTAGTGCTTTTTCCTTCTTGTTATCCTTCCTGGCTTTTTTCCGAATCCTGAAAGCCTCACGCAGTGGATTAAAATCTCAATATTAATGTACTATTATTTTTAATTTGTTTATTTTTTTTAAGTATTACATAATACCGCATATACTACGATCACCGCAAAGGCACGGCACGTACACATCCATGCACACTCCACTATAAGCGGTGTTACCCGAAGTTTAACAATATGCTTCTTTAAATGACGTTTATTGTTTCTTTAAAACTGAGAAAGTATATTATAAACAAACAAAAAGCTAGAGACTTAACCGCGCTTTGCTATCATTTTTGTTAAATTATTGTTATCATTTAATTTCGCCTTTAATTTAACACTGACGCTTGTAGCGTGTAGTCTCCAGCTTATTTGCAGTCTGCAGAGCTAGTAGACAGTCCAACTATCTGTTTGTTTATAAGAAGAGAAAGAGAAAAAGTTGCAAATAATAATCGTGTTGACATATCTGCAAGTTACTTAAAAATTAGTAATTAATTTCTGCACTCGATGAACAGTAGCAGGCTACTGATCAAAACGCCATGCAACCGTCACCATTTGCAAACTTTTTGTTAAGACTTCTTTGTCTTACATGCTATGGGGCTGGTACTTGCTAACTTCATGTGTTTGGGCTTAGTGGCTTGCTTCGACTGTCACTTGTCACTTCCGAGAGCCACGAAGTACACAGTCAGCTTTGATAGGTGTCGTTAACGATGACTATTTTAAGAGTCTCAAATCAGTTTATTCAAGGTCTTATTATGGAGAGAATGAAAAATATGATTTAAAATCGAACGAAACAATAAATTTATTCATTTATGCATATTTCACTTAACATGTCTTATACTTGGGGATATTTAGTTTTTTTTGTGGCAATTAATGTATTTATTATGAAATATGTTTTGCTCAGTTTAATTATCATTATAAGGGTGATTCCTAATATTCGATGTCTTTGGGGCAACTTTTTAATTTTTTGGATTTATTACCTTTCTTTTCTATCAATTTGTTATCATTTTGTATCTTCAAAAATAGTAAATGATTCTTGATGTTATTATTCCACACTATAGCTTCAGAATAATATGATAACGTTACTTGACTTTCTTTTCAAAGTTTTATGCCAATAATCCACCGTATTTAAAAATGACAATTACTCAAAACTGTATAAAAAAATGTGGGCGCTTTTTGTATGGTTATGAACACAGTTTTATCGTTTAAGCAAGATGGGGTGTTATTTCTGTTAAACTCATTTAATTACAAAATTCTACTAAAAGTTCCTAATTTAATTTAATAACCTCAATTTCATTTGTTACAGCACCATTATATACCACGAAAGTGATGTATCGATTTCTAACTTGAGGCACACTTAATCGTATACTCGTTAAACTATCATCTACTCCAAGTCCTTTACATAGGATGGTATAAGTGTGTATGTCTTTGTCTTTATTCGCATTATTTATGCCGATGTATTCAGCATAGTTTATGTATGCTGTAATTGTAGGCTTACCTTCTAGCAACAACTGTGACCAGCCACCTGCGACTCAAAACAACTAAGTAAATAATTGTCTCTTAGCAGTTAATGATTTTTTTTTTTTTTAATAATTTATACAGTTTGTCTTCAGTAATTAGAATTAAATTTTTTTGTTCGTTATTGTTGTAATTGTTACTATTTGAATGTTATGTTACAAAATTCTTATTTTTGCCATAGTAGATTCAATTACTTCTTGGATTAAAGTGTCAGTAGCATTAGGAATTATGTCTATTCAGGTTCTCATTGGTACAAAAATCATAGTTATTTTTTAGGTTATTAAAAATTTTTCGTAATGATCTACCATGAATTCTATAATTTTTTAAAAATTTTGGTTAGTATACTGCCTGCTAAAATTATAAGTTAAATTATTAAGTAAGTAACTATATTTTTGTCTTGCTAAGTGCAGTACACGTTTCTTGTAGTATTAGTTTCGACAATTATTATTACTATTATTCTCAAAATCTCACTAAAGAATTCCTTATTACGGGTGTCTTGTATAAAAATCAAGGTTAAGCTCAATTTTTAAATCGCAAGGCATTTTCAGAGGCATCTGCTTAAGTAGCAGATTCTTAGAAAGCGGTGTTGGCTCAATGGTAAGCGTGCTTGTAATTGATACAACGCCGTTTTAGCGGTTGTAGGTTCGATTTCTGGTGAGAGCAGATTTTTTCAATGTCTGTTATCACCAGAAAAATTTCTCTGCAACCCCGGCTGTTTTGGGGCTGATTTTTCTATAGAATCTTCCTTCAGAGTGATTTCAGGATTTTTTTCTTGCATCATAGGTCTCCAGGCCTGGGTAAATATAAGCTAGTATTAGGGCTGTAAGAAGAGATTAGTGGATCTCATGTCAGGTGTCAGGAAGGGATCGCCAGCCTTACTAGTGAGAAGTGATCCTTGAAAGATGGAACATCTCCAATGATGCTTATTAGCCTGGATTCAATGCTTTGGCAGAGAGTGCTGGCTTAATTGGTAAAGAGCGGACGTCCTAGAATACAAAGTTTTCTCTGGGGGAAAACTACACAGTGGTAAGTGGAGTCAATTCACCATTAGTGCAGAGAATTTGAGCTTAACTCGCAAGGTGTTTTACTGGAGATACTAACACTGTGTCTATGGTATGGTTAGGTAAAGTATTAATAAAGAGTTTGAAAATAAATGTGGCAAAACACGCCCACATGCAGGCAGTGAGCGAGTGACTTTGGTCACTATGCTAATAGGCTGTCACGGTAACTTAGTAAAAAAAGTAGAAGACTCTTTCGTGTTACACCCTGAGTTGACACAGACGAATCACATTCTAAGTAAAAACGCAATTCATCCGTAAAATTCATACAAGACATATTGTGTATATATAGTAAGTGTAAGTGGAGCTCGTACGTCACTTATATGCGTGTGTGTGTGTGTATTAGCTTTAAGGTGAATGTTTTATGATATGTTGACATGTAACTACAGCCAGACTCGCTGTAAAAATGAATGTATGTATTTAAATTGTACGTAACACGTATAAATGCATAAATCATACTGTGTGTATAAATAAATAGTTTACTTGCGCATTGATTGATGTATTAAAATTGTACGTAACATGTATAAATGCATAAATCATACTGTGTGTATAAATAAATACTTCACTTGCGCATTGATTGTTTATTTCTAAGAATGTATGCCAATTTAAAAATTGTAACTAATCATCATTTCATTTTACTAAAAATTAATTGTAAAATCCCCAAAATGACTTTTACTCGCTCTGATGCTATAAAAACTCACCACCCAGAGGGAAAGTCGCTCTTTTTACGTCTGTCACCTGGCCTCTTAAGTCTTAGTCTACTCTTGACTTCCGTGACTTGCGAGTACCTTATACACGTTAGGCATAACATGTTGGCTGAAGCAACTTTGGTGCAGTTCAAGAGCATCAATAATATAAGACTACGCTAAGGAGCGAGGTACAACGAAGGAGGCCCGCCCAAAAGTGGTTCCGGCGATAGCAGAATAAGCAGAAACCGCAACATCTTACCAGCTACGAACTCATTTGTGTAGTTTAAAGAACCACTGAAAATTACTGCACAAAGCATTAGGGAACACCAAAGTAGCAGTAACAACAATGAGTGGTAGATGTAAGTTATTTATCAGTAAAATAATTAACATCAAAATTTTGTTAAGGTGATCTGAATAGATTGCATCTAAAAGAATAGCTATTTTAATTGTTTAAATAAGAGAATTAAGGATTAAACATTAATTTGAATCATCCATATTACTTGAAAAAAGAAGTTTACTTTACTTAAAAAAAACAAATAAAGCTCATAAGCTCAATCCTAAGATACCCATGACTGACACTAAAATGAAAAAGTTAAGACTATACTCTAAACAAGGCCAGTCATAACAATTCACCCTAACTTGTTAACTTATTAAAGATGCTAATTCCTTTATAAAAATATACAGTGCCATTTCTTCAATACGTTTTATCGTCTGCTCATTGCATCTATTTTCTCTATTTTTAATGAGAATCTTCTCAGCTTTACTTATCAAAAGATTAACATCATATTAATGTGCTATACCCTTTTTTTTGTTTTTGGTAAACTTTTTGGAACCGTGCCTGACAATATACTTCATTTTTTTTTGTCACGTATTTGTCTTTCAAATAAATTTTAAATTTATAAATATCATTTAAATCTTGACCACTGTTGCAAACACGTGCAATTTGGCACCAATTTTAAAGTATTGCCGTTTTTAAACCATTCTTTTTAATTGTCTCACATTCAGCTCTTGCCATTTATTACATTTTAAATACAATCTACAAGAAACAGAATTTATCCCTTAAGTATAGAGATACCATTCATTGCATGCTGAAACGTAAGGTTTGCATTAAGTGACTTCATTAGGACTTCCACCACCGTTTGATTGGCATGAAGTGAATTTTTCTTCTCATTTACTATTTACATTTCAATAAATTTTATTAAAACAGTAGATCAATGAACTATTTAAAAATAGTTGTTACATGTATGTATAAACACATAAAAACTAGTGTGGCTAACGCCCCCCTGCGCGCTTCGTGCGCCAACCCCCCACTAACAGATTGAGTAGACAAAATAACGACATTACTCGCATATTTATCAATGCAGGCTGATAATTAGTTTACAATAGCAAAATACGTGACTCACAAAGGAGTTGATAAAACATATAATAACATAAATGTTAATTTTCCAATAGAACTTTTAAATAATATCAGAGAAGGTCTTCAACCATACGAATTGAAATTAAAAATAAATGCTATAGTAATGTTAATAAAAACTTTAAGTATATCTGACGGTCTCTTTAGAGGCACAACATTAAAAATAATAAAATTATTTGAGTTTAATATGGAAGCAGAAATATTAACGAGAGAAAAAAAAAGCACAGCTTATACTTCTAGAATAACATTAAATACTGGCACCTCATCATCAGAGTTTTGATTCCTTAGAATTGTGTATTAAAAAACCTTTATTTTTTTACGGACAATTATACGTTGCTGCATTAGGACATAAGAATCAAAAACAAATTTTAATTCAAATTGAATCCGAGAATATTTCAGAAATTCAAAATATTTTTTAGCAAGAAACTTTTCAGTACTTCAAAAATATGTATTTTTGAAGATCGTGACATTTGAACAGACGTATGGTAATTCATAAAAACCATGAACAAGAAATATGTGAAAAATGTGGAAACGGTTATAAAAGTACAGATGGCTCAAAATGACTCATGAAATATCGCAACATTAAGCTAACAGAATGAATTATTTTTTTAAAAGCTTAAGTGTATTTGTCGTTTTAATTTACACCTTCTCCTGAATTCTGTCTTTTTGTGAATAAGACCCTCAGGTAATCAAGAACTTTATATTGGAGTAAAGTACACATGGACCAGAAACAGATTTAAATGTTAAAGTTTAATTAAGTTAAACAAATAATAGTACTTCTGAGATATATAGTAAGTCAGAAGGAGCGAACAGACAGAGGGAGGCCTATGATCAGTGAATTGGAAAACCCTAACAACGAGGTATGACTTGGGTACTAAATTACGTATATTTTTTAACATGTATGATGGTTAAACATTCTATAAATAAGTATTCTTTGGGGGAGTGGAGAAGGAGTGAGAGGGAGCTGAGGGGGAGTGGGGAAAATCTCATTTAAACATAATTTGATCAAAAATGACGTTAAAACAAGCAAATAACTACGTAAATCGAGGGGAAGCAGGGGGGCAGGGGGCTGAGTCTTACTTTTGTTAATACAACTATATAATGTAAGGATATATATATTGGAATTGGCATGGTAAAGTGAAAAGTAAGGTGAGTGAAGAGAGACGCTTGACGTTACGTCACCTCAAGCGCCGTGTTCACAGCGCCAGTGAGAGAAGCGTCGAGTAGTACGTGCCCTGGGTAGACTGCTACCGGGTGTAGAGAAGAGCAGATGAGCCTGTCAGCCTTCTCACACACGAGGTCAGAGCGCTATAGCATTAATCGTACGGTTTCTTTTGGTCGTTGCACTAATGAGCTGGGCTCTTCGCAACTCAGCCTAGGATTTGAGTGGGCATAGCCACATTCAATCTCGCTGGTGCTCACGACAAAGATCACGTTAAAATTTGCGTTAAAATTGGGAATTACTACTGAGAAAAGGTATAATAGAAACTAGAGAAAGCAAGTAAAGACAGTAAAATTAATCCAACAAATTAAGTATGTAATTGCAGTATTGTTAAGTGAAAAACCTTTAATCTGATTTCGACAAAAGACGTGGTTAATTTTCTTTAGTTTAAGACTTTTTTTTATGTGAGAGTAGTTTATTTGAGTTATAGAGACTATACTAAGGACTATTTTTACGAGAACTTCTATCTATGTAATAAAAATTCTACTTAATTTCTTTAGATTTATTTGTAATGCTCGAAAAACAACGAGCCTAGTATGCCCGAATTTATTGAAGTCTGTTAAAATTACTGTAAAAACAAGTGTATGAACAATTGGTGTCTCCTTCTCTCATCCCTTACTAATCTGGCACTTATTTACAAATACAGTCCCATCAAGCACTTAGTTGCATCAAAAGATAGATAGCTAGACAATATATATATATATATATATATATATAACTATATTATATAGTTATTCCTATCGAGCATCCCATATTAAGCCCACAACTCCTCTACTGCCCTTCTACAGCCCCCACATTATTTTTTGTATCCCTCCACAACCCCCTATAGACCACCCACATACTAAGTATCGACAGTTTGTACTTAATTTAAGAAAAAATTATTTTCATCTACTTTTTCTTACTGCTAAAGATGCAAATAAATAGATCTTATGCATATTAATAAAATATAAATTAACGTTCATTTATGTAATACTATTAGTTAATGACATATTTGAAATCAATTAATAATAGTTATAAAATTGTGTTAATTCATTGATGTAATTTAATGCTAACGTAACGTTTTTATTAGTGTGTCCGTAGTTGTATCATGTCATAACAATACATCTAGTATATAATGAACGTGTTATTATTTTATAATGATAGTAACAAAAAAAGACATGCACGGAGAACTTTATACTCAATGATAAATTATTTATTCTAATTTAAAAAACGCATATGTCTTTTATCTATTTTCTTGACGTATATGTGTTGTAAAATAATTATCAATGTATATTATAAAATAATAAATGAAAATTAACTTCTGCAACTGCAATTTAAAATATTGAAGATAATAACATTTGTTGAGTGTTATATAAACAATGCTACGATAATTTTTTTATTACATGTGTACCAAGCTATTATATTTTGTCACAATAAATATTGTTTAAAAACTTAGAGATTTCCTATTATAATAAGGTCATGATCAAGTTTTTTAAACTAAAACGTAGTATTTAGAAAAAAAATGTGTTATATTTTATCATTAAAGGATATAGTACAAATAAATAAAATAACTATTAATTCACTAATGTAAAATAAGTTAATTTATTCCTTAAAATAATCAAGTAAAGTCAATTTATGATTTAAAAATATTTTTTCTAAGAATATTACTTATTTCTGTTATTATTCTTTTTACTACTTTAACAAATCAATTATTGTCTTTTTGCATCTTGATAACGCCACATATTACTAATCAACCATAAGAAAATAAAGGTTTTCATAAGTATAAATTGATGTTATTAAGGCCTTGATCTTTAGATTTGCCTATTGTCATAGCAAATGCCACAATGATTGAAAGTTGCTAACGACACAAAATAGAAAGTAAATTTAAAAGGTTTCCCTTATTTTAAGTGATTTTTAGAATAAAGACTGTAATTTTAGTTTTTTTTATTTATTTTTTTTTATTATTTCTTATTTTACATTATCCTATTTTCAATCACGTTTCATTACACAGTTATTTGACATACTTAAATTTTTAAGTAACATTACTATAGTACCAATTTGAAGGTTTAGTTTACGAGGTAGGAATCCTTCATGAATATTGTGCCACATAACCACTGGAAAATATAAATAAATCATCGTTCCATTTATCATCTCTTTCGTTAGCAGCATGATCGATAATATAGTCAATTTTAGTTTTCCAGTCAATTGAAAAAAAATTTTATGATTTAAATAACAAAGGTGCTCGTTATACGATGTTAATGTATTACTCTTTATGGAACAGATATAAATATATCAGGAAATATTTGAAGCTTTACATCATTTAAAATCCAATGTTTAGGACCCAGTTAGGACCCAACGTGAGCCGATGGATTCGGCCTAAGTCGCAAGTGCTCCCCTGTCCCTGCGCTATCAATCCCAGGCTATAAGGCGAAAGCCATGGCCTAAAAATACGTGTCGCGACGTAACACCATAAACGAACTTTTCTTATTTTAAGCAATAAAATAGATAATTAATGTTTCAGATAAATAAGTTTTTCCTTACCCTCTCAGACCATTTGTAAGAAAATATTTTATTTTTCGCAAACAATATTAAATATTCTTTTCTCGTTGTTATTTGAACTTACGTATGCTGCGTTGAACACTTCTTTACTTAAACGTATTTCTCGATCATGGTTTTTTTTTGACGTAAGTAAATTAAAAAACTTACACGATACATCCTCTGATTCTAAAATTTGGTTAATATGTAAGAGAGCTTAACTACTTTCAGCATCCGGCAAATCCTCTTTAGAAAATCATTTATACTTATTTAATATGTTATATCCTTAAATGTTTTCTATAATTAAAAACCCAGCAAAAAATTGTCTTCATTAATACATAAATGTAACAGCGATTTCTTTTTTAAAAACATCATTAATTTTTTTATTATCATTTATAAAATCCATTTTAATTGTAATATACTCTAACGTTACATATCTTACTTTTTTTATGTTCTAATATATTTGAATAGTGTCAAAACAGTTACTTTATTCAATAGAAGTTAAAAAATAAATCTTTCATTATTTTTTGGAGATACAATGTTTAGTCTACCTATTGTAGTGTTTTTTATTATATTTTTTCTTTTCTCTAAATTTTAAATATTTGATTAGAAAATGTAGTATTCTGAAATATTGACATACTTTATCGATCTTACAAAGTTATCATATTTATTTTACTTAAATCCAGCTGTAAACTATGTTTCATAGTTTTTTAAAACACTTTTAAGACTACTTTCTTTGGGTGAAATTTTTTGCTCGTTTTCGAGATAAAAATTTAAATTTACAAGTCTGACTTTTACCACAAATTAGAAGTTTTTACAGTTTTCTAGCTTTTCCCATTGGACCTAGATATTGAGCATCAACGTACCTATTAATTTTATGAAATATTAATTTTCCTTGGTCTTTCAATTTTAGAATTTTTCTTCACACCTTATCCCTGTCTTTATGTATGTAACTATTAATATGTTTTATGTTATGAATAGATGCCCAGAATTTGACGTTATTATGACATTTATATTAAGTCAAAAAAATGTATCATACAATGCATCCATCAAATTATTTACTCAAATCTGGCCTTTTCTCCGAAGTAAATTAACATGTTGAAAAGTATTATTTTCTGTTTAATATTCAGGGCGACCTTTGGTTTATAATAAAGTGACATTTATGAAAGGTTTTGTAAAATTTTTCTTATATTTTTAAGAGTTCTGTGAGTCTTGTATTACCAGAAGGAATTTCAGCTAAAATAATTCCATTTATTCGTAAAGTTACAATAATTTTTTTACTACGTTGTAAGGTTATTGAAATACGTGCATAGGTGATATACGTAACTGTTAAACATAAGTCTAGTATACCATATTCTCTTATTTGAGACATTGCATTTTAAAAATGTTTTTGTACATACCTCGGACTTTTGATACATGAAGATAAAAGTATTAAAAAATTTCAAATTGTTTTCCTTCGTCTCGAAATGTTAAAAAATCTTGAATGCACTATTAACGATTGCGTTTAATAAAATTTTACGACATTAAGTTATTATACTTTTTGCTTGTATTTGAAATAATTAAAGCAGTTATGTTTAATAGTTATGTAAGAATAAATACAAAATTGTTATGCCAACTGTCACCTATAGAATAATGGATAAAAATTCTTTCCATTTGGTCCGTAAGACAGTCTGTAACATGTTTTTATAAATTTTTACGTATTATTACAATAATATTAATTATTAAAAAGTTAATGCAATGAAAATTTCACTATCAGAAATATTATGGGACTAATTTCTAAAACAATTTACAGTTAATTAATTGTATTATTATTAAAAAAAAACAGTTTTAACATAATTTGTAGCAAAAAAGCTGATCTATTTGCCATATGGGCAGTATTGAACTGATAAATATTGCATGATTGTAACAAATTGTCTCAAAAATTGAAAAATATGTTCAGAATATAGAAGTAAGTCTTTGCGAAATATTATATTTAAAAAAACATAAAGTTAATACACATAAACGAGTGGCTTAACTTGTGCAAAACACTGTGTCTTGCAGTGTTGCTCATAAGTCACGACTAATCTAGAAAGTGCTAGAGCGAACAGTGTTATTTGAGTTATAAAAATTAATTTTTTTACTATTCCGTTGTCATATTCAATTGAGTATTAGTATCAATGTGTTTATTTTAAATTTAAAGTAACAAACGCTTTTTCAGCTATTTTAAAATATTTCTTGATATTAAGTGTCCTTACAACACTAAAGGTTCAAATGGTTATAATAAAAAAGTGTTTTTTTAGAAGATCTACATTTTTCACATTCAATGCGGTCTAGAGCAAAGAGTATGATTCAATACACTTGTATTTCAACGAGGTCTAAAACTCTGTCCTTAAACGGGAACGTGTTAATCGTTTGTGAAAAGATTTATTACTGAAAAACTGATATTTTTGTCTCAGAACGCTGCACTGAAAATGCTGTAAAAATTCTTTCTTACGATAAAACTTACTTAGATGCAAACTAATAGATAAAATATCTAACTAGAAGTTACGAACAAAATTTGGGCCCATTTGAACCATCATTTTTTGAGTTAGTCAAAAGACTTAATGACGTGCATACACACTTCTATACATCTACACTATGTGAGAAACTCAGATCATCCGTATACTTGGTTAAAAAGTAGTCAACTTATAAATCATTACACCTTTTGCTCTGACACGATTATGAGGCACTCTTTTACATTGGTCCTGACTAAAACGTATGTATAAAAAGAATTATTATAATGTAAGCATTTCAAAAAAATACCATTTCATGGAATTTATTAATAAAAAGATTTTCGTTGATTTTAGTTTTGAAACATAATTAAGAAAAAAATTTAATTGTATAAAAAACCACAGACTATCACAAGACATAGAAAAATGAAGAAACTAAGTGAAAAGAAAGTAAAAAAGTTTTAAATAACGAAAAAAAAAAAAAAAACTAAAAATATTAATTACACAATATTTAAGTAATGAAAAATTTATAATTATTATACATAAAGTAATGTACAATTTATTAGTAGTAAAACAAAAACTTTAAAAAAAACTTTCTTAAAAAGTTTTTAATTTGAAGTTACAATTTGTTTGTGTGAAGTTCGCACGCAAACCTTGCAGGAAAACGAAGCCCCACTATAATATATTTTGTAGTTTTCATTATAGTTATTTAAGCGCCTAAATAAAATATAAATAAGTTAGGGGTATATAAAATATGTAAATAAGTCGCAAATGTAACATGTCATTATTAAAAGAGAAGTTAATATTTTGCACTTTAAACAAATGTAATGTACACATTAACGTATGATAAAAATAAAACAAGTTCATACACACATATTTGGAACAGGGCTAATATATATTACTTTCACTGTAAGTATTAACAATGTCTATTCAAGTAATATTTTTAATGGCATCATCATCATCATCATTATTATTGTCATTATTCCTATCAACTTTATTCTCACTACCATCATCTACCATTTTCCTTCACATTATTGTTTCCATTATCATCAGTATGAGCGTTATTTCTATCATTATTGACATCATTATTTTTGTTACTTTTATCATAATAATTATATTTATGGATTATTATGATTATTACCATCAACATCATATGTTATTGTCGTCTCCAGCATTATACAAGCTTCAACTAGAGAACCCACAAAATGATTGGTAATGTCATTGCTGCAAAACAGTATTAACAAGTACGAAACATTCGTTTTCTACTTAAAACTTTGGCTATACTGTCTTTGTGTATAACTACTATAGTTAATTAATTTAACTACCATTAATAATTGCTTATTTAAATCAAATTGGGATGTACACAATAATCTTCTCATGGCAATAAGTAAGCAAGATCTTCCACTGACATTTGTATATTTTTTTTATTGTGAAAAATCCATGAAAGCCTAAGTATCAGGAATCATTGTAAATAGAAAAAAAGTAATTTTCAGTAGTGGGAGACTGGGTATGGTTGTACCAATTTTTAGTTAAGAGCCCGTAACTTTGAAAGTATAACACTTAGTAGGATGAAAATTAATGGTCATGACGAATTCAGGACTTTTCTACATGTGTATACAAAAATTATGACTGCAGGTACAGCTGTTTACATGTACAAGTTGTTAAAAAAAAAAAAAAATGGCACAACCAACCACACCCCAGAGGTGGTTGTAACTATGCCTGCGGACGGTTATGACAGGTAAAAAAAATGTATTTAAACCATTTTAAATTAATTTTATTGTATTACATGTTAAACATAATGTAACAGCATCTTTTTCTTGAAAAATATAACATTAACTTTTAATTAAAGACATCAAATTTGGAACATTTTATGGCTTGTATGTAATTTCGAACAGTATAATCTATTATAGATATTATATACCCATAGTCTATATCAGCGCAACATGGTATGTATTTTGACAATCACTATTCTTGCTTCTTGAAAAAGACTTTATTATGAGTAACGTAACCTATACTGATACAGCCTCTGTTGTTACCGTTCGCATTGGCTGCATTACGTATACGAACGTATCGCAGTAATGTCATGTGATTTATTTAGTACATTTCTGCAGCTTTTTGTATAGAAATCTCCTGTTTTGTATTATTGTATGCCTTTCAACATCACACGTACCTCTTTCCATTCTCTTAGAACGTTTACAAGGCATCGAAAAGAAAAAAAAATTACCATGTAAACACAACATAACTTACATGAAAATTAACCACTGCTCTTTATACACTAGTGTGTATCTTATAACAAGGAAAAATACTCATTACTCGATCTGTACGTATTCAGCGATAGTTGCAAAAAAAAGCTTAATGAAAATACTTACATTTCAATTCCCAAAAGTAATGAAGGTCTCTGCTGTCGTTGATATCACACGGCAGCTAATGCTATATTGTGAAAGACAAGTAGCCCAGTACTTCACCCCTCTCCCCTCTTGTATGTGGTGGTTCTCTCTTATAGTTTTGCCAATATGACCACTGTCACAACTGTAATTTGGCACAACCATACCCAGTCTCCCCCTAGCGTTATAAAATTGTTATATTAAATTTGAAAAAAAAAAAAAAAAAGTTAAATCTAAAATGTGCTTTTCACTAGCACGCACATTGGTTGTTACCTAATTGACAGAGAAATAAAGACTTTTCTATAAAGCTAACTTGGATGTCAACGTATAAACTTATTTCAGATTATGTTGGTTTTTGATACTTGGTTGTTACTTAGTTACAGCCTGGAAAAATACGTTTTTAACAGTAGCATTTTTATAGTGCAATAGTTTTAAACTTTTCCGTTCAAAAATGTAGGTATTTTAAAAACCTACGAAATTGTGATTGTTAACAATCTACTTGCTTGCTTATTAAAAAATAAGAAAATTCAATGCAAAACTAATTTTTATAGTTTATTTCTAAGTATCCAATACATAAATCTCAGCCTTTTATAAATATTCCACGATTGCAAATCTTCGCTTGATAACATCTTTAAAAGTGATTGTTTTATGTTTAATCATCCTTGCATCTTCACAGTTGCTAATAAAATTTAACTTACTACGCGGAAAGCCGTCTGACAGAATAAAAAAAGGGCTCGTTAAGTTTTTATAAGGTGTTGTTGATATTCAATATTTAATGTTAATTTTTATTTTAACTGATTGCATATTAATGTAACTCTAAAAAGCTTCTTTCTACGATGCATTTTTAAATAAATCCAACATAAAAGTGCTATGACCAGAGATTTTAAATTGTATTACTAACGCATAAAGTATTAGCTTAAGGACCTAAGTGGTGAAATTATTGCACGTTTGTCCCTGAGACACGTACATTCATCTTTTTCGCCTAAAGTAAATAGTGCAGCTTCGCACATTCAGCTTTCTGGGAACACTTTGTGCCCTGTAAATAGCTTTATCAGAAAATTACTTTGTGTCTGAGAAGTTAAATCTGATAATAAAGTTATCACAAGAGCGCAATGTGCAGCCCAATGACAAAAAGCAAGCGTTGCATTTTTCCCTCTAGGCAAGAAAAACCAATTTCTTGATACCATAAAGCTACAATAATCTTTGCCACATTAACGTAACCATACAAAAGAGTTGATCATTTATGTACGTGACTAAGAGCTTTAAGAAAATGGAAACTCAGTTCTGCACTTACTTTTTCCAAAATGCTTATTTTCCTTGCCAATAAAGGATTAAATATTAGTACACTATATTACTTACTTTGTAATACACACCAAAAAAACTTTAAAAGTCACTGAGATATTAGGTTTTAAAAAGTAAACTGACCCTTGAAAATGTTACAGAAGTTTTGTAGCTCAATATTAATGTATACTGGGATACACATATACAAAGACTGTTACTGCTGCTTATTGTCTAGTACGTAAATAAAAAATATTAGCTGCTCAAGATCAAGAGCGAAGAGTCTTACCTGTCTCTGGTTTTGAGACTTCATCTATACTTTAGCGCTTGACATAATTGTCAAAAAAAATTGTAACATTCGAAATTCCTACATCGATGTGAAAAAACGTTAATACTCGATATAAACACTAAATAAAAGATTTTTTAATGTTTATTTTAAGGTATGACACGTTGTATGTTTTTTCAATGTAAGCAAGTTATTTTTAAAGTAATTTTTGACTTTTTTGAGCATCTTGAAAATAAATCAATTTAAACTGTATTTTTGTTGTTTAAATGATGTTACTTTTATTGCTGAAAAAGTCATCCAAAAAATAAGATACTTTAACTTACTTATCAACTCATACAAGTTCAACTTAAAACCACCATTAGTCATGAAATATTAAGAATGCTCATGTTTTAGCAAAAAAAGATACTTTTTTGCTATTATCCTTTTTTGTCTGTGCATTGTAAAATAAGTATATTGACATCCTCATCCGTTTTGGCAGTCTTAATATGCACTTTCTTGTTTTCAAATTAAACACAAGACAGTAACACTACATAGCATTTATTAAACTGTTAAGATACTGTACTTCAATCGGTATCAGATTTATATCTTACGTGTTACTGACTTTGATTCAAAGAGATAAATATTTTAAATAAAAATTTTGTGTAGAAGTTAATTGATAAACTTAAAATTGGTTTTGAACACTAATGTAGTTTTCCTAATTTTTACACGTTGTGAATAATTAAAAAGTAATCGTAATACTCGTACATTTTATATTCCAATTTGATAACAAAAAAGTGATTGTCAAATCTTGTCATTATCACTTTTATGAATTATAAATTAATATACCCTAAAAAACTTCCTCAATGATAAAAATTATAATTCCTTTATCAAAGTAACAATTTCGTTACCATTAGAAAAATAAAAATTAGAATTTGAAGAAAGACGACCCTAAGTAACTATACTTTAGCTAATCTTTAACAAATAATTACTTTTGACTAAATATTATCTAAAAAAATTTTATTCACTTTTTGTTCTTTGTAGTGCTTACCAAAAATGTTATCGGGAAAATAATCAAAGTTTTTGCAGTTTTTTTTGTTTCAAAAATTTTGGCATAAAACTAAAAAAAATTAATAAACAAATAAAATTCATGCATTTCTATTCGTATATTCAGTTTTGCACCGTCTCCTCAGCAGATGCCCGAAATTGAAGCCTGTGACTAAGGGTGGAACTTCAAATTGCCTTGAAATTTAGCACGAAACTAATAGTTAGTTTAGATAATAGCAAAGTTTTTAAACAGATCTATCTATCTTTGAGATAAAAAAAAGTTTATATATGAATAAAACTATATGGTAACCTGGTAAGTCATGGTCTATAAATAGTATGAATAAAGTGTAAGATGGTATAAAACAATCATATTTTAATGTAAATACTCAATATTCATTATAACAGTTAAACCTTACACTGTAATTTTCAGAATCAGATCTACCAGGAGAAAACATTTTAATCATCCTGTACACATGTGTGCTATTGGTCTCACTATCACTTTTACTTCTGACAATAACTGCTTATCTTATAACGCCAATACTTCAAGACCTACATGGACTAGCTCTCTGCTGTTATTGTTGTTGTCTTGTGCTTGCCTTCATGAGTCTAGCCATTGTCCAGCTCACGAGTACCTACATGTCCTTTGATGTCTGTTATACTGCAGGTAACTACAATAAAACACTCAATATCTTGATATGGGTCTTTTTATTTCCACTATCGTGTTACAGTCCTCACAGCTAACTTAACGTAACAGAAGTTTGTATTCTCAACTAACAATATCAAGCTATTTGAATTATAAGTATTTTTAAAAAAGAAAAAACTGTGCGTTATTCAATTTATTAATAAATGAATTTGTTTGCAGTTTATGTAAGTATCAAAGTTTTCCTAGTTAGACCAAGTTGAAATACAAAACTTACTTAAAGTGTGATTAATATTTTTTAATAAGACAGGTATGGTTTTTTACTTGTAATGCTTTTTATTCAAGAATAACTGTCATTAAAATTATTTAATAATTCTTGGTTGATCTGTTAGGGCAAACTTCCAAATAAAAAACACTACATGTTTTGTACGTAGTGACATTTCATTGACTAGGGCGTTAACCTTTTTAGGCTTAAACGCAAATACCAAATGGAACTATATAACGTAGCAAAATTTGCTTGCACGTAAGTCAAACAGGCAAGAATGTGTATCAAAGCCTATGCTATTAGACGGTGAAGCAACATAACTTCCCTGTGCCTTTGTGAAATTTAATTAGGAATATTATTTTGATGTAGTAATTCTATCAATAAATAAACACATACATTTATTACATTGTATATTTTATCTCAATATTTAGCCTATTTCTTATTTCACACTTTGGCTAGTGTGTGTCAAAAAATTCTTTAACAATTAATTTTGTATAAAAAATAGGTTATGAGCTTACTTAAATTTTTCAACCAGTAATATATTTTATACGTAAAAACAATTTTAACTACATAGCTAACTTATAAACTTGCAGGTGGATAAAATTTATTTTAACATATAGAAAACATTAGCATTCTCTCAATTGGGAATGAAGTTGACTATCCATTTTAGAACACAAATTGAAGGTTCTAAGGTAAGAAGAATTACTTTACCCCCTCATAACTTTATGGGTCCTTCTCCTCTCAGTACCTAATTAGTTTTTAACTAAAGCTCCAGCTTAGCTACTTTCAGTAGGGATTTAAACTACCACATTTGGTTTGTTATTTTATTGATTTATTTCTTTGTTTGATACTCTTAACGACACTAATTCTTTTTGACTTTTAGTTTTATAAATATAAGAAAAAATTTTTCGCTAGTTTTTTTTGTTCTTCTGGCCTAGTACCTTTTGATATTTTTAAAATACCAATATAAAATTTCGAATTCATTAGCACTACTTTAATAATGATAAGGTTTTTTGGATGAAATTTATTTAATTTTAGTGAAAAAATATATCACTACATTTTATGTATAATTTGTGAGCTAATCTTTCTTACTATCCGGGGTACTATTTTATCAATTATCATTTATTAATATAATCAGAATTTATTAAATTCAATCATTTTTGAAAAATTTAATTTTTTGAATATCACGCGCAGCTCCGACTTTAAACTTTAAACTGAATAGTACCACCAACCACTTGCTAGGTGGCAACTACTAGTTTCTGGTAAACATTACAAGTAAAAAATTAGCTTATAGTTTATAAGAGGATCTGTGTGACTACTACAAATCATCACCTTAGATTATGCAAATACGTGTATTTCATGTATCTCATCCTTTCAACTGTCTTCGTATAAAGCAGTGGCTGAAGTTCGTGCACATTTAGTAAATATCACTGTACATTAAACTCTTTGCTCTCCTTTTTTTCTACTCCTCTGATTCAATTCCCTTTCTTTCTCTCATATTTAGTATGTACCAGGAGCTCATGACCTCTCCACCTCCCCACCAAGAGTGGAGGAAATTGACCCCTGGTCAGCGTATAGACGACTGTATAAGAGCTACGTGGTATTAACTTACCTAGAGCTCGTCCCAAAGAAGCCTAAGTGGGACGTACCCATTCAGTCTCCAAAGGACGTCTTAAAAAAATACTCCCCCACACCCCCTCGGGGTTGCGCCTTCACCAAGGGCCACCGTCCTCTACTACCCTGGCCACTAGTCCAGTGCCACCACTCTAGGATCTACCAAAGTATTGCCACCACTTCAGGATCCAGAGGCATCTCGGTATAGGGACGAGAAAAAAAAATAAAGTAAAAAATTAATGAAAAGATTCATGTATATATATGTATCAACCACCCTAGTGACTAAGCCCCTCCCGACTCTATGGATTACTGCACATCTGCCATACACTCACAACGATCCGGACCTCGACGAGAACGATAAACCTATTACTGCCCACGGCTTTGGGTGGTATACCACCATTGTTATTTGGTTTGAAGGGACGTTTTGACTCAGAAGGTGAATCTCATCAACCCTAACCCTTTCCCCCTCTGCTCAAAGCTTTCCCCCTCTGCAAACCAGTTTTAACCTGTTCATACTGACATGAAAGTATTTTTATGGAATGCTGATTTTTTTTAATTTCAACTAAATTGTTTTTGTATTATTTAAATAATATTATCATATTATTACTTTCTTCTCTATCGAAAAGCAATAAATAAGCTTACAGAATGTTTGTACAGTAAATCATGTCAGTATCCTTGTTTACGACGTAAAGATAAAAATCTTTCCTCCCTTCTCTTTTTAGTAAAATTTATAAAGATTTTTCAATAAAGTTTAACACATTGTCAGTATCTTCAGATTTGTTCATAGTCATAGAAAACGCTATGACTAAAAAAAACAGTTTTTTGTACATAGTTAAAAGTAATAAAGAAAATTTCCTATATTCATAGCCAATTATGGCTTAAAAACTTTGATTCTAATTTTTTCTCTGTTTATCATTTTTAATAGATTTAAAATAGAAATGAAATAAGACTTTTAATAGCTTAGTGATTAGCGCGATAGCCTTCTAACCGTAGATACTCGAAGTGTCGTGGGTTCGAATCCCGTCGAAAATTATCGAGATCTTTTCTCTATCTTTTCCGAAGCGATGGGTATCCAGGATGCCATAACACCACTTATCTGAATTGTAAAACGATAAGTGCACTATTCCTGATGATGTCTGAATCTCCAGGGGCTTCCTTTGCGAAGAAAAGCCAACACCTCGCCAGCTCATCGAGTAAAGTTACTGTTGGTTACAAAAATGTCGGTACAGTGAGTTCGATGGTTTATTGGAAAAATATCTCTCCATTAAATTTGATAACAACTGGGGTGTCCTTGAGACAATCGCTGCGTCGTGAATAGTACCCAGTAGGATGGATGACCGAGTCGTCTGAGGGAAACTTTGCAAGGGGCCCACACGAAAAACTCGCATACTTGGAGAAATTATTGGTATTTACGAAAAAAAAAAGCATAGAAGGTAAAGATAAGGGACATAAGATACGTAATAACCCTGCAATGGGTATACGTTGCAATCATACTACTATTACTACTACTACTAGAAACGAAATCGTTGAGTAAAAAAAAAAAAAGTAAATGAGGAGTTATAAAAGCCTTATACCATACAATTAAATCTACTGTTTCTTTTTTTTTGTTCTGATAATTTTAAAATAGCATTAGTATTCGCTAAATCTAAAGCTTAGAAAAAAGTTTCGTTGTTAATAAACTTTTGGTTATTCATATAAAATGTTCTGTTAAAGGGGATTTAAAAGTTGTATTGTAGTGTGTTCTCGAACTATTAAATAAAGTTGCTCGTTTTAAAAGTTCTAAAGTAGTTAATTTAGCTTCACAACTTACAAATAAGTAAAAATAAGTATTTGACAAAGAAAGGAAAAAAAAGAAGCACAATAAAAAAAGCTATCACTGTTAACAGCTTAGTTTTATTAATTAATATTAAGACACTTACAAAACTATTAGTACCTGCACGTTAAAAAAACCATGTTTTTAGTAATAACTTGAAGATACAAAAATCATTTAGAAAACACAGCAATAGCAGATTAAATATAAAATCTTATAAAGATCACAAGAAGTTTTTATTAAAGCTATTCTTGAGTATTGAGCATTCTTAAATGAATAACAACACCTGAAGGTTGGAGAATACATAACAATAGTTAATGTCAAGCGCTTAGTGATACTCTAACTAGTATGAGCTTAATTTAAAATAATACGTAAGACAATAAAATTTTTAGTATAGCTACAACAATTATGCTTCTATTGCAATTGAAATAGTTGTTTGTGTGGCCTTTAATTAAGAAAAACATATTCCTGCCGTTTATTTATAGCAAAAATTTATATCATAAATGTACAAAAATTTGGTTTCTAGTAAAAAAAAATTCTGATCCTTCATAAACTTAAATTTTTGTATCTAAAGATTAATCGTGCTTAGTGTATAATTTACCTATCTCAAAAAAAAAATTTTAATCGGTAATATTCCAGACATTGTATAATCACACAATTAATTTGATGTATCTTCAGTTAAATGATGTAATTAGGAGGGCCAGAAAAAGCTTTTTTGTACATGACATAAGTTAATTTATTTATTTTATCTATGGCTTGGACTAATATCAAATCAATAATGCTTTATAATACGATGACTTGTAAGAGAACTTCTCGATAACTTAAAACCTAAGATGGAATAGGAAAAAAAAAAAACACGAAAGTTAATTTATTATTTGGTATGAGCCCTCCAAGATTTTTAAAAAAACCTTAGAAATAGTAAAGAGGACTTAACGTGATCAGTATAATACAAGCATACATTTAATACAGCAATGCAGAAGTGCATAAGTATTGAGTACTGGCCTACACAGCGTTTATTTATATTTTTCGAGCTTTAAAGAAACTTCTGTGCATGAAGTACGCGTTCAACTCCTGTATGACAAATTTAACGTGCAATGTATGTATTCCTTTTAAGTTATATGCATTGTAGTAAATTTTTAACCTCAATCTGATTATAGAAACAATAATTAAATGATTGCTGGAAAATCTTATAACAATCAAACATGTGACGTTTGCAACAACCAATGTGCAGGAGTCTAAGAAATAATTATATCAGGGTATTTATGGTTAAATGCTGTTGACATGCAAATGTATTTATCTAATAATTTAACATATAAGATAAGTAGATAGACTATAGTGGTAGAATGAGAACAGCTTGTGCTGTTGTTCGGGGGAATCAGGCCATGGTAGTGAGGGGAGAGCAATATTGTGCTAGTGGTAAAGGGGGTACTATAAGACGAGCTATGAGACGGAGTCCAAGCGTTATATATATATGTGTGTATATATGTATATATATATATATATATATACATATTGCAAGGGCAGCTATTTATAGTATCTCAATGAATTTTTTTAGAAACATCATTAGTTTTCTATCCCTGTGGAATCCAAAAGATTTTATAGTTCCATTTGAAATGTCCATGAACAATAGTCAAAGTTTTGAATCTGTATACCACATATTACTTTTTAATTTTATTATTTTACAGTGTTTCCATAGAAATGAATAACTTACAGTTTCACTAATTATAAAACTCTCACACTCATGCTTTAGTATTTTGTCTGAAATTACCTCCTAAGATAAATAATTTTCCACCGAATAAAATATCATAATCACATAAATTTTTCAAAGTTGTATCTACTATTTTCGAAACTTTTTGGAGCGAATGGAAGCGTCGTCCCTAATAATGACATTTACTTCTTATGATTTCTTTTTAATCAGCTTTGTATTCTTGTTTGTAACACCAAGAAAAAAATAATGCTTTGTATAAAAATGCTGTGTCAGAACCTCCAGCACCATTATGAAAATATATGTTTGTATCACAATTTATATTTATATTGAGAATTATTTTTCAATCTCTTTTAGCGTTAGCAAATGAATTCTTAAAATTTGTTTTTAAATCAATAACAGTTTTATTGTCCTCAATGTATTAAGATTTCACTGTTTTATTTATTATTGATAATCCATAATATTTACATAAATTTCCTATAAATTTAAAGATTTCTTTTAAATGTAATAAAGCATTGTTTTATTTATCGTCTTTTGAATCTTCAATAAGAAATTTTTGGAGTGATTCCCAAATAGACTAACCACAAACGTCTTCAGATATTAAAATCCATTCAAAAAGTCTCCTTAGTTAATATGACAGCATAAGTTTACAAACATCATTAAATATTTTAAATATTTTAGAGTTGTGTTTAACTTAACCTTAAGTTATAGCAATACGTCTAAGCGTTCTGTATGTTAATAACTGTTTTTAAACTTTTAAAAGATTTAGCTTTACCAACCAACTTTAATATTTACTAAAAAAAAAAAAACGCTCAAAGTGCTTAGGTGACGTTATATTTAGTTGCCCTATTGTTAAGCTACGTCTAACTCTTCCTTTTCTAACCTAAGTTCTTACTGTCGAATTAAAACTAATATTCTGGAATATTTACGTATCTAATTTTTTTTTCTAATTCTAATTAGTTTTCGCAAAACTATCTATTTTATTCAACTTAAACCAAGCCGTTAATGCCATTTCAAAGTTTTTTTATTGCCTTAAGCATTTTTTTTTTTTTTGAAACACGATTTTTCGTTTAATTTCAATATTTACTGATAGATTAAATACAGAATGACTACGTCCACACAAAGGGAGCTCGTGCAATCGCCATACTGCTTGCATGGGGCTTATATACTGGCCATCTACATACTCTGATATTTCATTAAAAATTTCTACATCTTTTTTTTTATTACTCGTATCTGTTTTCGTTATTTTACGTAAAGCTTCATCTCCTGCTCCATGAACATAATCAAAAATATACTTTAACCTTTAACTAGATGCACAATACTCAACATTAATGTGGCAATTATATTCCGTTAATAGAAATGGACTATATGGTACAACCATTGAATTAGCAACTAAAATTTTTTATTTACTGTTTTCGTTTCTGTATATGTGATTATCACATTTATGGTTACTTCTATTTTAATTTGGGTATCCATTTTTTGTAAAAAAAAAAAAACGATTAGTGAACTTTTTTAGAAACTGTCTTGTACAAATTTTTCGATGACTGGTAAGACATCAACTATCTTTACCATGAAGTCCAGAAATCATGTGTTTAATAACTAATCTTTGTAGTTGTTAATAAAGTAAAATTTCTGCTGAAATAAATTTATCTACGTCTGTTGTAGTAATAGTTGATTATTAAGATGAAACTTTACAATAATATGGAAATGAGGTAATTCTTTTTTTCGAAGTTCAATGGTGAACGTAAGCAATGACTTCTCCACAAGCATTGTGTTGAGTTATCTCATCTAAAATAAATTTCAATTTAAAGTGGGATAATCTAACAGTAATATTTAAAATATTGTTTACAGTAGTACCTTTAAAAATAGTTTTAAACATTTATTTTATTTTATTTTAAATTAGGGTTAAATGTCACGGTGACAAAAATATCAGGTCATCCAAACTTTAGCATTATTGCCATTGCATCTTCAGAATATTTTTTCATATACATAGTACCACCGATACATGTTAAAGGTGAAAAACATACTTTCAAAGCTTATTGTTTTCAAAATTTTTAACGTTATTTAAGGCACTACGCATTACGTGATCTATTGAACCTTGATAACATTTCGTTCTTAGGATTTTTTGATTATTGCGAAAGAAGCTTATTTCATTGTTTTCTATTATTATACATGCATGCGAAAAAAAAAGATGTCACGAAAAAATACGTACAGGGTCTTGGAAGGGTCTGTGAGAGGGCTGTGGGGGGCTAAAGGGGGTTTTGAAAACAAATGCGATGTGTTAAAGTAAGCCAGAAAATTACGGGTTACTCCCTTATTTTGTAGAGGGGTAGTAGGGAATGAGACAATACTTGTTTATTAAATGTTTTACCATCTTAAATGTTAAAAAATATATGTTATTTAGTACATGTAGTAAATAATAATATTATTTTTATGAATTAGCATACGTCTGTTTAAATGTGACGATCTTTAAAGTAACATATTTCTAAATTACTAAGCAATTTATTGCTAAACAATGTTTTTAATTTCTAAATTTTTCTCGGATTCAATTTAAATACAAATTTGTTTTGGATTCTTACGTATTAATAAAGCAACGTATAATTGTCCGTAAAAGAATAAAGGATTTTTAATGAACAATCCTAAGAAATCAAAATTCTGTCCTTGTAATTTGTTGATAAACATAGAACATGCTAATATAAAAGAAAACTGTTTTCCATAAAAACCAAAACGTACTAATGATAAGGTGCCAGTATTTTATGTTATTCTATAAATATAAAATTTGCTTTCTATTTTTTCTATCGTTTTTATTTCTGCTTCTATATTATACTCAAATAGTTTTGTTATTTTTAATCTTGCGCCTTTACAGAGACCGTCTGATATAGTTAAAGTTCATATTAACGTGACTATGGCATTTATTTTTAATTTTTGTTCGTGTGCTGAAAGGCCTACTGTAATATTACTTGAAAATTCATTTGGAAAATAAATATTTCTGTTATTATATATCTTATAACCTCCTTCTAAAGTGACGTATTCTGCTGTTGTGAACTAATTATTGGCCTGCATTGATAAATACACGAGGAATAACGTTATTTTGTCTACTTAATCTGACTGTGTATATTAACATTTATATATATATAAATCCCTACATTATTTAGTTGTCTTAACGAAAGTGAGTCTCAGCTCCCCTCCGCTCCCCCCTACTCGCTCTCAGCTTCCTCTTGCTCCCCCTTTATCTCCCCCTCAACGTACCCCCAATAAAATACTTATTTATATTATGTTTTACCATCTTCAATGTAAAAAAACATATGTATTACAGTACCCAAGTCCGACCTCGTTTTTAGGGTTTTCCAAGTCACTGATATTATATAAATAATAAATATGATGCCCCTCTGCACGCTTCGCGCTTCAACCTTTAACTTACAGATTAACTAGACAAAATAATGACAATACTGGTGTATTTATTAATGCAGGCTGATAATTAGTTCACAACAGCAGAATGCGTTACTTAAACAAAAGTTGATAAAACATATTATAACATAAATATTAATTCTTTAATAAAATTTTCAAATAATATCAGAGAAGGTCGTTCACCACACGAATGAAAATTAAAAATAAATGCTATAGTAATGTTAATAAGAACTTTAAGTGTATCAGACAGTCTCTGTAGAGGCACAAGATTGAAAATAACAAAATTTTTTAAGTATACTATGTAAGCAGAAATAATAACGGGAGAAAAAATAGAAAGCGAAGTATATATTCGTTTAATAACATTGAATACTTGCACCTCATCATCATTACCTTTTGTCTTCTGCAGAAAACAGTTTTTCTTTATATTAGCACGTTTTATGTCTATCAACAAATTACAAGAACAGAGTTTTGATTTTTTACGATTGTTTATTAAAAAACCTTCATTTTTTTACGGACAATTATACGTTACTTTATTAATACGTAAGAATTCAAAACAAATTCGTATTCAAATAAAACGTCCAATGACAGTTGGTAAATAATTAAAAACAACGTCCAATGGTGGTACTGTCAAATTTTGAATTTATTAAAAAACAAAACGACGTTTCGGCCGTTTGGACAACGTCCCGGCCCTCATCAGGTACAAAAATCTCTGACTCTTACGAAAGGGATGTAAATTCGTATTCAAATTGAATCCGAGAAAAATTTAGAAATTAAAAATATTGCTTAGCAATAAATTATTTAGTAATTTAAAAATATGTTACTTTAAAGATCGTCACATTTAAACAGATGAATGCTAATTCATAAAAACCATGAAAAAGAAATATGTAAAAAATGTGGAAAGGGTTTTAATAGAACAGGTGGATTAAAACGACACATGAAATGTCACAACATTAAGCTAACAGAATAAATTATTGTTTTAAAAGCGTAAGTGTGTTTGTCTTTTTGATTATATCTTCTCCTGAATTCTGTCTTTTTGTGAATAAGATCCTCAGATAATCAAGAACTTTATATTGGAGTCAAGTACACATAGATCAGACAGAGATTTAAATTAAAAAGTTTAGTTAAGTTTAACAAATAATGGTACTTCAGAGATATATAGTAAGTAAGGAGGAGCAAACAGACAGAAGGTGGCCTATGATCAGTGAATCGGAAAACCCTAAAAACGAGGTATGACTTGGGTTCTAAATTACATATATTTTTTAACATTTATGATGATGAAACGTTAAATAAATAAGTATTTTTTTGGAGAGCGGTTGAGGGGGAGATAAAGGGGGAGCTGCGGGTGAGTGTGTGTGTTTGTGTGTGTGTGTGTAAAATTTTTATTTCTAAAATAAAGACGTGTAACTCGTATTATGTCTTTGATAATTTATTGAACAGAAGTACGACGAAGGAAAATATAAACGGTGTGAGAGGTTCGAGTCTCCAGAAAGATGTGAAGAGAGTATTGCTTCTGCTTGACATCATAGTCACTTTGTTAATTTTTCTTGTTACCAAGTTATTTGCTGCATAAAATGATTGGCACCATAGCCTCCTGTCTGCAAGAGAGCCATTATATATAAGAGCCCTCCTATTCCCCGTGCTGCTATCATTTTTAAACAGGAAAATGCGACCCCAAACATTCTAAAGAAAATGACCCTGGCCCGGTTCGGTGCCCTGAAATTGTCAACAATGAAGGCACAAGTGAAATAAAAGAAAACTGGCTATGTAACCTTTCTAATACACCGCTGCCAGATTGTGTATCAAGCATATTAGAATTAGGCGATAAATTTAATTTTGTTTCTAATATTAAAAAATCTGATTATTTTCATCTTTTTAAGAATGTTGAACATTCACTTAAATATTCTGGAGAATTTGAGACTGTTAGAAAGGAACTTCTTAACATTATCAATAACAATAAACATAATGTATCTACTCGTCTTTCTTTAAATGATGGAGTTCTCCAAGACAATTTAAAGCGAACACGAGCCTTCCTTAAAAATAATGAACACATTTTAATTACTAAAGCAGACAAAGGTAATGCCACTGTTGTCATTGAAAAAGAAACTTACTTTAATAAAGTAGAAGAATTGTTAAGTGATGATAAATATTATTTACAAATAGAGAAAAATCCTTTATACCATTTAATAAAAGATACTAAGAATTTTGTAAGCAAGTGGGATAAATACGGTGTTTTTGATGAATTTGATGAATTAAGTAAATTTGATAAAGATATTCATAAAAAAGACTTATCTAAATGCTATGGACTGATAAAAATACACAAAAAAGACTTTCCTATCCGTATCATTGTCTCAACATTGAATTCACCCACATATAGTTTTTCTAAATTTCTTTCTGATTTTTTGATTAAGAATATTCCGCTGGCAAAATCACACATAAAAAATAGCTATGAATTAAAAAATAAATTAAAAGAAGTTATCATTCCACCTGGTTACACTCTTATTAGTCTAGATGTAGTTAGTCTATTCACTAATACTAGTGAAACCTTAATCACAAATGCAATAAAACATTTTTGGAAATTCTTGAATAATAAGATCAATGTTTCTTTAAATGAATTTTGCGCAGGAGTGTCATTGGTTTTGAATTCAACTTTTTTTCAATTTAACAAAAAATTTTACAAACAAGTTTTCGGCTCTCCAATGGGCAGTCCCTGTAGTCCAGTAATGTGTGATCTCGTAATGCGTTTACTTGAAATTTCATGTTTAGATAAGTTATGTTTTGATGTTCCATTGTACGTACGGTATGTGGATGATATCCTCATATGCGTGCCTACTAAATATATCTACTATACCAAAAACATTTTTAATAGCTATTGTCCTGAATTACAATTCACTGTTGAGACATGTAACAATAACAACAGCATCAGTTTCTTAGATTTGGAGATTATTATTCAAAAAAATAACACAGTACTAACTAATTGGTACCAAAAACCTACACACTCAGGCCGATACTTGAATTTTCTTTCCCACCATCCAATACAACATAAAATAGGTATCATTTACACACTTGTAGACTTTTCTATTAAATTAGCAGACACACAATTTCATAATAATAATTTAAAATTGATTAATAAATTTTTATTAGCTAACAACTATCCTCAAAGATTTATTGACAAATTTGTGAATAAAAGATTAAATACCTTGAAAAACATGAATACGATTGACAATAGCAACAGAAATAAAAATAATTATAAATTAATCTTATCATTACCGTATATTCCCCACTTGCATAGTCATATTAAATATTATTGTAAGAAGCTTCACATTGGTCTTATATAAAGTTTAAACAATAAATTAAAATCGATCTTTTCACTTGGAAAAGATGTAACTGAGCCACTCGATAAAAAAAATGTTGTTTACCACATACCATGTGCGAATTGCAACCGCTGTTATGTTGGTCAAACATCGAGAGCTGTAAAGTTAAGAATGACAGAACACAAAAGAGACATCGAGAAAAAAAAAGAATACATCGGTACTATCACAACACAGCATTGAATTCACACATAATTTTAATTTTGATAATATTAAAATTTTAGACATAGAACAAAATTACAAAAAGCGCCTTTTTTCCGAAATGCTAAATATACATTACTTTAATAATAATATTAACAGACAACAAGATACAGAAAAATTGAAAGATTGTTATAGGTCTCTCGTTATGTCAATTAAGAAAGGTGACTAACTTTATATACATGATTCGAGGACCCCTTTCATTCATAGTATTAAGAAAACATGAACTGTTTATGTGCGTCTCAAGGAACTGCTTGCGATTCTTATTCGATTGTATTACGTGCGTGTACTATGTCATTTGTGTATGTGCAGGGTATAAAAGCAACTTAGCTTGAAACTCTGACTACATTACGATTTTACATCCCTTTCGTAAGAGTCAGAGGTATGTTATACATGTAACTTAATTTGCGTTTATTATATTTTACTTAAATTTGTATTGCAAAGAATTTTATTACTCATAGATTTTTGTACCTGATGAGGGCCGGGACGTTGTCCAAACGGCCGAAACGTCGTTTTGTTTTTTAATAAATTCAAAATTTGACAGTACCACCATTGGACGTTGTTTTTAATTATTTACCAACTGTCATTGGACGTTTTATTTGAATATTCTAAAGAAAAGCCGTGCACGTGACAACTGATCTTCCACGCCTTACTGTTATATTTACATGTATCTTGTAAAGTTTTGATAGCGCATTCATCTCTGAAACTTATTTTATTTTTGCAGTCTGTCACGCTGAAATCATCGATTAAAAAATAGTTTCTACCAATTCGTTAAGCTCCTCGTCCGCATAAGTTTCCTTTCGCGAATTGGCACTGAGACTTACGGAAATAGCTTGCAAGCTTTTAGACTTATTCCTACCAAATACCCGTGAATTTACTAGCCCAAATTACATCGAGGAATTAGTATCGAATTCTTTCTTAGTTCTTTAAACTCTTGGGTAACTATTAAACCAATATTATCCTGGTCTAGCAACATTTGCGGAGCTTCGTTGTACGGATGAATAAAAACTTTTGTTTTTTGCTCGCAATATTGAGACAATTTATAATTCACACTTTGTATGGAAGTGCATGGTCATCGACAAAAAGTAGATTTTTTAAATTAGAAATCTTTGAATCATGCTTTAATTGACAAATAATACGCTCTGTGGAAAATGTAACGTTATCGTCCCCACCAATTTCCTTCAAAACTGCATTTATACGTGAATTCCTTAAATTAAGCTTTTTTACAATCTTTAGGTTAATTAATGAAATCATGGAACCTTCATCCGATAAGGCATGAATCAGAACTAAAGATTGGTTATTCAATAAACGAACGGGTACTGATTTTAATAAAACTATTAAATGTAGTCATGACTGTTTGCTAACTGACAAAGCGTCAGGCTCAGAATCTTTTAGGTTTAAAACTTCTGTTTTAGTCTCAGTTTTGACATTAAAATTAGTATTATTGTTAAAAAGAGTGTGTAGAAGCTCGTTATGCTTAATACCACATTTTCCACACGATCGCGCGGTAAACCTATCTCTCACATGACTCTTATCCAAACAATTAAAGCACAGCTTGTTTGTTGTTACAGTTTCTGAACTTTGAGAAATTGGAGATTTCGCGAAATCTCTACATTCAGTAATGAAATGGTTCTTGCGACCACAGTGAAAGCATTCTTTTTTCACTGTATGACTTTTTTTGTATCTTCTTCAACAATAAGGTTCAAAAATACTCTTTTGTTACCATAAAACGTTCGAAAATTAGGTTTAGACAGTTTCGCAGTTGCTTTGTTCAAATCTACAGCAATTATATCAGCTTTTATGTTTCATTCAACTTCTTGAAAAACAAAATCAGCTATCTTTTTAAAATCAGGTTTTGATGAGTTCTCATTAGCAGAAAATCTTACATAATCGTGTATCATTGAATTTGGCAACTTTTGATACAATTGATTTGCAAGCTCTAGACTAAAAAGATAACCTACATTTTTATCAATCGATTTTATCACAATCACAATTACGGAATCTTTTAGTTTTGTCGAAAAATCTACTAAGTCAACACTTGAATTTTTCAAGCTCTGGAGCTCTGGAATCTCTTTGATTATTTTTTTAAGAATCAGTTTTTTATTTACAAACCGCATTTCTAGCGTTTTTAAAATTTGCTCTGTATTGTGTCCGGCAATACACGAAATTCGAGTAGCTTGCTGAGCTTCACCTCGCATGGCTTTAGAAAGACGAACAAGATTCTCTGCATCTGAGTGATTTCCCAAGGAAGTCGAGATTTAAAAGGATTGCTTAACTCTAGACCATTTGAGTGGTTCTCCAGATAAGATAGGCAATGATTTAGCTGATGTCATTCTATTTAAAACAACCGAATCATCATTGCTCAAACTTGAATTTCGAACTTCTTTTAAGATCTTTTTTATTGCATCTGCTAAATCTTTTATGGAGTCTACATTCAAACGATCACATTAAGTTTTACAATTCGCGAGTCTATTATGAAAATTACTAGGATCATATAAATTCTCAAAATAATTTACAATTTCAAACTCATTTTCTGATGCAATTTCGGAATTTGAACCGTTATTAGCAAAATTCTTCTCAAAACGATCTCCCATCATATCAAAATCATTTCCGAAGTCATAACGGTTAGAAAAAAATGCAAAGGAAGCCGATTATTAAGACTCACAGTTCGGAAAAGGGTGCTCCTGATTTAAAATTGGTTCAGCTTACTACGCGTGACCAGTCGCTGCTGGTAATTTTGACTAGGTAAACAGTGTATGCTTGTGTTCCACTGTAGAACCCGTCGTTGAGGTCGTCGCACGGGGTGGTAGTGCGCGCTTGTGTGCTACTGCAGAACCCGTCACTGATGTCGCCGTAGGAGGTGGTGGTGCATGTTTACGCGTCACTGCAGAACGCTCCACTGAAGTCATCTGAGAGGGTGGTGGTACGTGGTTACGCGCTGCTGCAGAGTTCGACGCTGAACTCTTTGCACGAGGAGGTGGTGGCGTTTCTGCGCTGGCGCGAAATTGACATTGTCAGAAATAAAAGCAGGTGGGCATGTGCCACAAAACCGAGTTCATCAGACGTCAAGGTCGATGAGAGGCCCTGTGATGCTGCGGTTGAAGGAGAGAGACCCATCTCCTGCAATTTTCTGTCTCCTTCCTCTATTTCCTCCTCCGAGGACTCGCCAACATTTTGGAGCACAACCTGATCAGCTGCACCGATCTCATTCTTGAACTCGTCCGCCAGTTCCTCGTCTGATACAGCATCGTCAACCTCGTTAACCTCATCACCTTCAAGGACCTCGTTTCGAGGCTTTCCCTTTGTTAGTGGACGGTCTTCGATATCTCGTTGTCCTCTCTTTATGTTGAGAACTACACGTTCGCGGGATTTTTAACAAGAGGCCCCACATTGAGCACCAAAAATGTAAAAAACCTATTTCTAAAATAAGGACGTGTAACTGGTATTATGTCTTTTATAATTTATAAAATAAAAGTGAACGGTATGACGGAGGAAAATGGAAACGGTGTGAGAAGTTCGAGTCTTCAGAAAGATGTGAAGAGAGATTTGCTTCTGCTTGACATCATAGTCACTTTGTTAATTTTTCTTGTTACCAAGTTATTTGCTGCATAAAATAATTGCCACTATAGCCTCCCGCCCGCAAAAGAGCCATTACCCCTCTTGCCCCGGTGCTCCTTTCATTTTTAAACAGGAAAATGCGGTCCCAGACATTCCAAACGAAAGCCGTGCACGCGGCTTTTCGAATCATCAACTTTATAATTTGCAGGCGCCGTTTTACAAACAATCGATAACATATAGTATTCTAAAATCAAGCTACTCTCTCCTTGTTTTTCATTCTTACATTCTTTTGTGTGTGTGTGTGTGTGTGTGTATGTGTGTGTGTTTATCAATAGGTGACTTATGCGGACAATCACATGTATGTAAGGGTTGTTGTGAGGACAAAAGTTGAATTATGTGGACGTCCGCATAAGTCTCCCATTTGTTATTAATATATATGTTTAAATCACGTGAAGTCCGTATAAGTCACTATTCATAAGCACACACGTGTGTGTGTGTGGATTACAAAAATTACTGTATACCTATGTAAATAAAATTCATACACATATAAGTATGCTGACATGCACGATACGCATATGTATGTATACATATCAGGGTTTGTAAAGATCAGCGGGGTCTCTACCAGATTCTCTGAAAATGGTCAAGGAACTGTAGGAGCAGTGGGAAGTTTCAATTTGAATTGAGGTTTATTGATTTCATACGTTATTTCAATGTGAAAAAACTGATTGTATCTAGTAATAAAAAAATTTTTTGTTTTACCGAAGTTAGACACCAAAGTAGGTAAAAACTAAATTAAATGTATAAATTTTTACATAAAATACATACACATTTATGTAAATATACATATACGATACGAATATTTATGCAAACATATCATGGTTCGTAAAGATTGGTAGGGTTTCCATCAGGTTGACCAAAAATGGGGGATCAAGAAAAAATGAATAGAGGGTAAGTAGGAAGTCTATAGGGAGTCTGTGGAAGGTCTATGGGGGGCACTGGGGGGTTTAGATATAAATCGTCATGTGTAGAAATGAGGGAAAAAACAACAAAATATTACCTTATCTTCTAAGGTGTGGTGGGTGTGAGTGGTGAGAGCTAAAAAGATTTAATTTTTTGAGTGGGGTTGAGGGGTGGGCAAGGGCAATGGGTGACTAACTTTTATCTTACATCTACATGATATATAATATATTAATCCTTTTAATTATTGTATGCAAGTAATCAAATATAGAATACGAACGTAAAAATTTTAAAAATAAAATTGTTACTCACGTCTATATTGTTATGACGATCTTTACAGACTGTTTGTCAACGTTAAGGGTCAAACATTCAATTAAATGTATATAAATATAAATTATAAATCAACGTATACCACGAATATATACAGCTTTTGTACATATCTGTGATGTAAAATTAAGAGAGATTTAGTCATGAAGCCGTTGTATATATTATTGAGAAATAAGGTGTCCTCCTTACTAGTGATTACGTGTTGAGTAAAGTGTGTGGATAACAGATCAGATAACAATCTTTTTTGTATTTTTGGTTCAGGGTCTAAGACTTCAGTTTGGAAAAAATTTAAATTAAAATTGAATTTTTTTATGTTCTATTTATGGACAAGTTTATCTTTCTTTTTATTTTAACGTTTATTTGGCGTATTTTTTAATGCTCTCTTTGTCTTGTCTCCATATGATGAAGAGCAAGAATCGTAAGCAAAATAATGCATAAATTTAGCACCATTAATTTTATCGATGTCATTTTTACTTCGAAAAATAATGTTATCTCATTTAATTCAAATAGTAAGATAAAAGTTTCATGTTTAGTTTCTTACTGTTTTTACTATTAAAAGTTTTTAAACAAAATCTCTAAAACTATAGGTGTAAGAGATAAAAATATTCATTTTAATCGGTAGCCTATCATTTACTTTATTTTTATAATCTGTATTCGTGTTTTTTATGCGGTAAAGTCTTTTCTTAACATATTTTTGAACAAAAAATTATGTGTAATCATTATCGCGTGAGATTCTTTTAGCCATCCAAATATTTTCGTACGTTCATACTTATCAGATGAAAGAAAAGCTCGATGAACTAAGCCATATACAGCATTAACTCTCTTGTATGGAGGATGGTTTAAACGACAATAGTTACTCTATTAATGCAATTGGCCTTACATACCAATTTCTTGTTATTTTAAATTTTTATGTGTAACTGTAGTCTTTTAGAAATTATTACAATTGTTTTTTGTTAATATCACAAGAAAATTTCGAGCGATTGTCATGTTTATTGAAAATCGCTTAAAGTAGATTGGATGACTTTTATATACTTATAAGAGTGTTATCAACGGTTTTTTTTTATATCAACAGAACGTAGTTATCATTTTTATTCAACAATCATGAAGCTACTGTCTCAAAATCTTCTAACACTAAACTGCCGGATAGTGGAGTGACAGAAGAACCCATTGGACTGTGACTAATCTATTAACAAAATTGTTTTTTTAACTCAAGTGAGTATTGTCAGCTTAAAATTTTGTAGATTCTATTGTTTTATCATAAAAAATTATAGATGATTTTTTGATTTGCATGTATAACTTTTTAAACTATTTTTTTGTCATTTACGCAAACCTTATTTGGCTCACTTGATTTACCGTAAAACAACAATTTGTGTGAATTTGTTTGTAGGAACACTATCCATAAATATGTACTAAAGATATATATATTAGTGGGGCCAACGCCCCCCTACATGCTCCATGCGCCAACTTTCCACTAATAGATTGAGTAGACAAAATAACGCCATTACTCGTGTATACATCAATGCAGGCTAATAATTAGTTCACAACAGCAGAATACGTGATTAAAAAAGGAGTTGATAAAACATACTATGATAACATAAGTATTAATTTTCCAATAGAATTTTTAAACAATATTACAAAAGATCTTCCACCACACGAATGAAAACTAAAAATAAATACTATAGTAATGTTAATAAGAACTTCAAGTATATCACACGGTCTCTTTCGAGGCACAAGATTGAAAATAACAAAATTATTTAAGTTTCATATAGAAGCAGAAATAATAACGAGAGAAAAAAAAAGCAAAATTTATATTCCTAGAATAACATTGAATACTGGCACCTCATCATTATCATCTTCTATAGAAAACAGCTTCCCTTTATATTAGCACGTCTTTTGTTTACCAACAAATTACAAGGACAGAGCTTTGATTCCTTAGGATTGTTTATCAAAAAACCTTTATTCTTTTACGGACAATCATACGTTACTTCATTATTACGTAAGAATCCAAAACAAATTTTTATTCAAATTGAATCCGAGAATAATTCAGAAATTAAAAATATTGTTTAGCAATAAATTGTTTAGTAATTTGAAAATATGTAACTTTAAAGATTGTCACATTAAAACAGACGTATGTTCATTAAAAAAAATTATGAATAAGAAATATGTGAAAAATGTGGAAAGGGTTCTAAAAGAACAGATGGGTTCAAACGACACATGAAATGTCACAACATGAAACTAATATAATGAATTATTGTTTTAAAAGCTTAAGTGTGTTCGTCTATTTATTTATACCTTCTC